>NC_037681.1:72555528-72756552 GCF_003255815.1 Theropithecus gelada | reverse complement strand
ATCATTAAAAAGTCAGGAAATAACAGGTGCTGGAGAGGATGTGGAGAAATAGGAACACTTTTACACTGTTGGTGGGATTGTAAACTAGTTCAACCATTATGGAAAACAGTATGGCGATTCCTCAAGGATCTAGAACTAGATGTACCATATGACCCAGCCATCCCATTACTGGGTATATACCCAAAGGATTATAAATCATGCTGCTCTAAAGACACATGCACACGTATGTTTATTGCGGCACTATTCACAATAGCAAAGACTTGGAATCAACCCAAATGTCCACCAGTGACAGACTGCGTTAAGAAAATGTGGCACATATACACCATGGAATACTATGCAGCCATAAAAAAGGATGAGTTTGTGTCCTTTGTAGGGACATGGATGCAGCTGGAAACCATCATTCCCAGCAAACTATCACAAGAACAGAAAACCAAACACTGTATGTTCTCACTCATAGATGAGAACTGAACAATGAGATCACTTGGACTCGGGAAGGGGAACATCATACACTGGGGCCTATCATGGGGAGGGGGGAGGGGTGAGGGATTGCATTGGGAGTTATACCTGATGTAAATGACGAGTTGATGGGTGCTGATGAGTTGATGGGTGTAGCATGCCAACATGGCACAAGTATACATATGTAACAAACCTGTATGTTATGCATATGTACCCTAGAACTTAAATGTATAATAATAATAAAAAGAATTTCTTGGAATATACCTTAAAAAAAAAAAAAGAAAAATTAGGAAAAACCCTGTAAGCAAATTAAACTTTGAAAATCCAGTAAAGAGCACTAAAAATACCCAGAAATCTTAGTTTTTAATTAAATTGCATGGTTTTATAATGTGTCTCTAAAGATGAAATAAAAACCAGTAAATTAAAACTTCAGAAAAATCTACAGCTAAAACTGCTTCATCTAACACATTTTATCTAAATTTTATGAATAGTTAAAAAGAAATATTTTTGGAAAATTGATATATTAGGTAAAATGGAAATAGATAAAGTTTACTTTTCAAAGCGTTTTCATTTAGATATTTTTAAAATCTGTCTATGTTGTTTTGCCTTTTTATCCTGCTTTTGAATTTGACAATTGTACTGTGGGAAACAGTACCAATTTAAAGCCCCTAGTTCTGCCAAAAAAATCTGTTAGTTTCTCTGAGCCCTAATCCTGGACACTTCAAGAATGAGGTATATCCTTCTTCTGTCAAATACCATTGGGAAAATGTGGCTGCAGAAGTCATTTTATTTCTTTTAGTTAATTCAGTCTGAAGTCTTAAACCTCTGCTTTCTCAGAGGTTAGTTATTTGACCCTATCTAAAAGTGGAAACACCTCTGACTTTAAAATGTTTTAAAATTTAATGACGAAAGTTTTCTTGCATCATTTCCTAATAGTAACACTGGTAGACTTTGGGGAGAAGGACTTGGAATAAGAGAAGATAAAGGTGATTGGGTTCTACCTATGATACTGTGAAAAGTTTCCACATTTGATATCACCATACAGTTGTATTTTAAAACTAGCATTTTGTATAGCACACCTGTCATTTTGAAAATATTTGAGAGTAATGACAAAAAGATATAGTGGGCCTATTTTTCAACCAATCTTTCTTTCCTTTCAATTAGTTCTTGCTTAATCCTATTTTTCCTGGCACTTTTCCTTTTCACTGGCAGTATTAATGGCCAGTTACATTTCATTTTAGTTAGAAGAGAAATTACTATGTCTTCTGGTTAGAGGCAGCAGGAATATATGAAATTAGTTGATGAGGTTTGTATTAATAAAGAAGTTTAAAAATATAGAAATTAATCCATAAGCTATACACAATAGTGCTTATAAAAAATTAGAAACATCACAAAGTACATAATACAAAATAAACACTTATCACCCCAATCACTTTTTACCCTTTCCTAAGTAAAAGAAAACATCTATGTTTATTTCTAATGTTATGCAAATGGAAAAATTGCATACATATAATTATTTAATAAAGCAATTTAGAGATTTATTTAAAGGCATACAGTTTTTAGTATCTTTCATGTTCCTCAAATTGAATTCCACTTTCATCATTTGACATTTTATGAATCAGCAAATTTCTTACCCTCTCTCTAGCTCAGTTTGTTCATATTTAAATAGAGGAAGTAGTTGTACCTACCTCATGGTATCTTGGCAAGAATTAAATAAGTTACTATGTGTAAAAGTGCCTGTAGTTACATACCTGTTAGATTGTAAGTATTATATAAATATTCATTCTTATTGTTGTTCTGCTTTTTATTATTATGTTTCAGGAAATGTTTTAGACACTGAGAACTTATCAGTGAACAAGGTTAACAAATACTTTGATCAAATAAAGCCTACATTCACATGGAAGGGTGGGCAGATAATAAGCAAGGATAATCAAACAACAAGTATATTATCTACAAGTGCTGCAGATAATGTGAAGTTTGGTGTAATAGACTTGGTTAAGGCTAGGTCTGAAGGGATGGAGGGGTTAAGCAAGCCAATTCTGGTAGAATATTTAAGGAAGACCTCTGTAAGATAGTGATAGCTAAGCTAGAATATAAAAAGTGCTAGCCTCATGAGGATTAAAGGAAACACATTTCAGGTAGAGAGAAGAGTAACCAAAACAGTCTCTGGTGAGAGAATGAGTTTGATGTTTCCTGTAATTGAAAAGTTTCATGTAACAGATAGATAAAAAGCAGTAAGCCTGGGAGAGTGGAATAAGAGAAGGGATATATAAAATACAGGGAGAATGCCTGTTACTGTCCATAATAATGCAGTAACTGGTATGAAACTTGCCCTCCTATTGTACACAACCATACACTGGACAAACTGTATATAGTAAATACATCCAGTTGTTGGGAAGCAGGCTGTGTCCTGTGCTCACCTAGGATGCCAGGCTGGGGCTATTTTCCCCAGTGCAGGGAGGGAGGTGGGGCCCATGCAGGCTGGCCACCTTGCAGAGCTGAGAAAGCAGAGATCATACATCAGGACTGCTGAAGGGGCTGAAGAGCATGAGGGACATGTTGCAGGAACTCAGGGACCCCAAACAGAAGGACCAGCTGAAGCCATGGCTGAAGAACATAAATTGTGAAGATTTCAAGGACATTTATCCCTTCCCCAATCAATACTCTTGTGATTTCCTATGCCTGTCTTTACTTTAGCCTCTTAATTCCATCATCTTCGTAAGCTGAGGATGAATGTCGCCTCAGGACCCTGTGATGATTGTGTTAACTCCACAAATTGTAGAGCATGTGTATTTGAACAATATGAAATCTGGGCACCTTAAGAACAGGATAACAGCTATTTTCAGTGAACAAGGGAGATAAACTTTAAAGTCTGACTGTCTGAGGGCCGGGCGGAGCAGAGCCATATTTCTCTTATTACTGAAAATGGGTAAGATAAATATCGCTGAATTCTTTCCCCAGTAAGGAATATTAATAATTAACAGCCCTGGGAAAAGAATGAATTCCCAGGGCAGGGCCTCTAAAATGGCCACCCTGGGAGTGTCTGCCTTATGCAGATGTAGATAGGGATGAAACACGCCCTAGTCTACTGCAGTGCCCCCAGGCTTGCTAGGATTAGGAAATTCCAGCCTGGCAAATTCTAGTCAGACCGGTTCTCTGCTCTTGAACCTTGTTTATCAGTGACAATGTGTGCACAGCTGGACATAGAAGTTCATTAGTGATTCTAGTTTTGCCCTGACCTTGTGATCTCACCCTGACCTCCTTCCTTGTGATCTTTTGTCACCCTTGAAGCATGTGATCTCTGTGACCCACATCCTATTCGTACACTCCCTCTGTTTTGAAAATTGCTAATAAAAACTTTCTGGTTTTATGGCTCAGGGGGCATCACAGAACCTGCCAACATGTGATATCTCCCCTGGACACCCAGCTTTAAAATTTCTCTCTTTTGAATGCTTTCCCTTTATTTCTTAGACCAGCTGACACTTAGGGAAATAGAAAAGAACCTACATAAATTATTGGGGGTGAATTTCCCCCGATAGAGACAAGAGGAGATATCTGTACTGTGGGTGAGGAAAGGTGGAGGGGTGACCTAGGAATCTTCATGTGGAATTCAGTGACAGATTTATGGCAGAGAGCTGAGCTTTGTATACAGTGGATAAGACTCCACAGGCATTGCAGAGAGAAGATGCTAAGGAGCTGACAGCAGAACTGAGATATCAGAGGTCATATAACTTCTAGCCAGCCAGGTGGAGGAATGTTGCTGAGCCTCTTCAGTGTTCAGATACAACAACAAAAGAGCCAGACATTGATGGTGGTGAAAATATTATTCCTTAGAACAACATTTGGAAAATATTTTCTGTTAAGGGCCAGATAACAAATAGTTTTACCTGTGTCTGTCACATATTCATCTTTTTTTTTACAGGCCTTTATAAATGTAAAAAATATTCTTAGCTCTGAGCTATGCAAAAATGGGCCAATGAATTTTGCCATCTGGCCATAGTCGGCCACCCTGTGCTGTAGAGTAATTAAAGTAGTTCCCTCCTTACAAAGAGTAAAACTGCTTGAATAAGCATAAAGATCCCAAAATAACTTATCAACTTATCAAAAAAATCAACATTTTTTAAAGTAAGAAAATATATTTCATAACTCACTATAATGTATTATCAACTATGTGGAGCATAAACATAAAAACATGAGTAAAAGCAGCAAAATGTGACACATAATAAAAATCAAAAAAGAGAAAGAACTGATAGAAACAGATGCCAAAATTACCCAGATGTTGAAATTAGCAGACAGGAATTTAAACATCTATTATAAATATGTTCAAGAATGTAACAAAAAGGGTGGTCATATTGAGTGAACATATGGGGAATCTTAGCAGAGAAATGAAAACTATTTTAAATGTACCAAATTGAAATTTGAGAACTGAAATATAAAATATGGGAAATGAAAAATTCACTGGATGAACTTAACATGGAATTGGAGACACCAGAGTAAAGGGTCAGTGGTCTATAAAACAAATCAATGAAAGTTAACTAATATGAATAGCAGAAAAAATAAAGTGAAAAACAAATAAACAGAGCCACCATGACAGTTAGGACTATGGGACATTATCAGACAGTACAGTTACATGAAATTGGAGTCTCAAAAAAAGAATACATATTAGAGCACAAAAAAAAAATTCAAGAAACTTATGAATAAAAAAATTCTCAAATATGGTAAAAATTATTTATAACCTAGAGATTCATGAACCTTACTGCACCTCCAGCACAATGAATACAAAGAAAAGCATGCATAGGAATATCATAATTATGCTGATGAAAAGCAAAGTTAAAGAAAAACTCAAAAATCAGAGAAGAAGGATACTTCAAAGAGGAAAACTATGATGCAAATGCTAGCTCATTTATTTCCAAAGAAAATGAAGGCCAAAATACAAGAGAAGAAATCTTCAAAAAGCCAAACAAAGAAATAAAAAGACTTATCAATCCTAAGTTGTATATCTGGAGATGATATCTTTACAAATGTATTAAAATAATTTTTTAAATGGTGATAAATGGAAACTAAAGGAATTCAATGTCAAAATGTCCAAACTCGGAAATCCTAAAGGACATTCTCTAGGGTAAAAGCAAATGGAAAGTAGAATCTACACAGAGAAATAAAGAGCAGTGAATATGGAAAATATATTGTCAAATATAAATACATCTCTGTATTTTTCTCCTTTTGCTGTATTTTAAAAAACAGATTAACCCCTTAAACCCAGCTGGATTAGAGTAAGTCCAGTGAAAGCCTTTCCTTCCCAATGATCAAAATTAAAATATCGGCACAAAATACAAGGAGAAGCATCTGAGGCCTCTGAAAAGTAAATAATAAGCAGATGCATTCAGAAGGGAAGTGAATACATGAAGAAATGGATAACAGGGGTGAGTTATTCATTTAGTTTTATTTATTCAATATTCTATTGTGGCTTTGAGCTGAGGGCAGGCGCCTCACAGAGCTGTGATGAAAGAATGATCAGATAAAACTTCAAGAGGAATCACATTTATTTGGCCAGAGGCATCTGGAAAATGAATTTATTAAATAGAAAAGCTAATGGGGGAGTGTCTTTTTTTTAATTGATTTTAACTTTTTTCTTCTAGCTTTGACTTCAAGTCAGCCCTCTCTCAAAATTCTTCAATCAATAGTCTAAACTTAAGCTTTAAGAAACTGAAACATAGAAGTGCCAATTCAACTCAAAGTAGATAGAAGAAATAATAAAGGGAATAGAAGAGATCAACAGAATTAAAAACAAAACTAACAGAGAAAATAAATAAAAAGTTGTTTTTCTTAGTAAAAGGATGAGAAAAATAATGTAAAAGACATAAATTATGAGCATAAAGAATGAATATTTTACATATGTTGAGGTATAAGAAAATATTACAACTTATATCTGCTTATGACAGCTTAGATGAAACAGATCAATTCCTTAAAAGATAAACTGCCAAAACTAACTCAACAAGAAAATAACTGGAATATTCCAAATCTGTTAAGTAAATTAAGATTTAAGTTTAAAATCTTTCAATAAGGTAAAACCCCAGACCTAGATGTATTTATTCTCAAATCCCACCACTCACTTAAGGGATAAGTAACAAACACTCTATAAAACAGGAATTGAGGGATCAATTTCCTGTGTGTTTTATGAGACCAAAGTGAACTCCAAATATCTAAGACAGGTCTCAGTTAATTTAGACAGTTTATTTTGTGAAGGGTAAGGACGTGTGCCCATGACACAGCCTTAGGAGGTCCTGAGAACATGTACCCAACGTGTTAAGAGCACCATTTAGTTTTATACATTTTAGGGAGACATGAAACATCAATCAACATATGCAAGATTAACATTGGTTCAGTCCAGAAAGGCAGGACATCTTGGAGCAAAGGCAGGACAACTTGAAGCAGGGAGGGTGCTTCCAGGTCATAGATAGATAAGAGACAAATGGTTGCATTCTTCTGAGTTTCTGATTAGTCTCTCCAAAGGAGGCAATCAGATACGCATTTATCTCAGTGAGCGTAGGGGTGACTTTAAACAGACTGGGAGGCAGGTTTTCCCTAAGCAGTTCCCAATTTGACTTTTTTCTTTAGCTTAGTGATTTGCGGGACTCAAGATTTATTTTCCTTTCACATTTCCCCTGTTTTCTTTTATAAAATCTTTTGGAGAAAGCATTTTAGAAGAAAATGAGTCTCTAGTCTCATGTTTCATCTGATCTTTCATAGCTAGTATGGTTTATTACTAGGCAGGTAGGTCCTGAGTTATTAGGAAAGCTCATTTTAGCAGGTTGTTAAGTCTTATGTCCTATAAAGAGAAGGAGGAAGGGAGAAAAAGACAACAAACAAAACAATAATCCTCAAAAATCAATAAAGGCCACATTACTTTAAAGTTCATACATCAGTAGGTGGGTATGAAAGTGGCTTATGCATGTAAATAGGCTGTTGTTGTTTTCTGCTAAAGTTTAAGTTTTCTAGCTTCAGTTCACAGGGCTTTAAGAATTTGCTTTTAATGACAAAAAATCCAATTACATTTGCACCAACCTAATAACTACAGGTGTATTATAGCTTTTGAAACATAATAATTCTCTCTCCAGTTTCCCATTTTTACTAAAGACAAATCATGGTAGGACTGATTTGTTTTATTATACTAGGCCTGATTATTTGTATATGTTGCAGCAAGAATAATTATTTTTTACATAGGCTTTTAAATTGGCTTTGATGTAATTTTGTTCCTTAGAAGGAATCTCAGATGAGACTTTTTAAAATCTGAGCTCAGCCTTGGATTTGTACCATCGAATAACTATGAGTTGGGTAAATTCCTCTCCTCTTGAGGTCCCAAGATAAACTTGGGCCTTCTGGGCCTGTCAGAAAGTGACATTCTTTACTTAACACAAGTCAGGAATCCTGTACAGGGACTGTGTAGACAAGGTATGAGGCCAGTTATCCCAAGGGGCCTTTATTGGCTCCATAAGTCAAGTTTGATTCTTTAAAGGAAAGCACACGATTCCAGTCAAAGTCTTGGTAAAATAACCAGTTTCTCCAGTTGTGTCCTGTTACAAATAAAAGCAGATTCTTACTGCACTTATGCAAACAACTGTATTGCCATAAGTCACAAATAGTTTCCAAAATCTGGAGAAATCAGGTAGACAGAAAAAGATATGCTCCAAATTTTGTGCATAGGAGTATACTAACTTGTTAAAACCTGTCAATAGCTCAAAAGAAAAGTTTTCTTGACTCTGAAAAAACAAAACAAAGGATCAGCAATGTTTTAAGCAAAAAGTCAAAAATATTACTTCAGTCTTCTATTAGTTCAGTCCATGCAGTTAATACCTGTTCTGCTTGATATACATGAACATTTCAGCTCTCCATGAGTCCTGAAAGTTTTTCCCCATTCTGATTTCACAATATCCAAAGTTATCAGAAACCTGCATTCAAGAGCACCTGTTAGTGTTTTATAGTGGATTATAACACCACCTTTTAAACAGGACCAAAACAAGACAATTGTCCATGGATAACAAGAAGTTTTAAGGCAGCCATAGTCAAAGACACAATTAACAAGGAATTTTTTTATACAAATACAGCGCAAATAAAACTAAACACCATTTCATATTTGACAATGTGTCCTGTATAATTTTTATACCAAATAAGCCAAATTATGTTATATTTTGGACTCTAGGGAAACTAAAATCTTAAAGGATTAACTGGATCAGAAAAATACATAATTTATAATTTAATTTTTGAAAGTTTGTCAAATATCAAAGGTTTAAAACACTTGATATTACAGTTCAATGTAAAATAAATCATTCATTTGACCAAAGTAATAAGTGAAGGATTTCAAAAAAAAAAGACAAAAACTTTCATTCTGTGTGAGGAGACTGAATTTTCCAAACAATAGGCTCTAATAAAAACAGCATGAGGCCAATTAAGTTTGTTTTTCACAATGTTACAAACAATCTATAAAATTTTAATCCTGACCAAAAGATATAACTTTCTTAAGCCTTTTATAACCTTTATAACCTTTATTAAGGAGTCAGTTAATACTTCAAGAAAACCTTGTTAATCTGACACAGGAGCCCATATGCTGGTCTTGCATCAATGTGCCTTTGATATTAATGATTAATTTATAGAGAAATTGAACTTATATTATCTCTCAAAATCAGCACTTGCATCTCACATGCCCATCTTTTCCACAATAGTCTCTGGGACTTGAGGAGCTGAATATCTTTAATTTCTGAACCTTTGTCTCAGTAATGACATTTATTTTGATTAACATCTTCTACTGGGCCTGAAGATGAGGCTTTAATTGCACTCAGTGTTTAACATTTAGCAGGACTTGATTTCCCTTTTAGACCCAGGAATCAAAGCCCTTTAACTCAATGTCACAAGGACTTTAAAGGCACATACAGAAAGATACATGGATGTAATAACCTTAACTTAAAATAATTTTTTAAATCTCAGCTTTTTTTTCCTTAAGCAAAACAATACTTAATAATAATGGCATAGGAATTGTTTCAACAAACCATAAGATCTGTTAGGCCAGTTACCAAAAGGCTAAAGAAAAGACCTTCTGCACTGCACAGGATATTATGTTGGAAGAAAATATTTTCTTTAGACCTTTATGAAAACATTGTTAGCATCGGGCCACAAGAAAGAGAACTTGAGCTGGGCGCGGTGGCTCACGCCTGTAATCCCAGCACTTTGGGAGGCTGAGATGGGCGGATCACGAGGTCAGGAGATCGAGACCATCCTGGCTAACGCGGTGAAACCCTGTCTCTACTAAAAAATACAAAAAACTAGCCGGGCGAGGTGGCAGGCGCCTGTAGTCCCAGCTACTCGGGAGGCTGAGGCAGGAGAATGGCGTAAACCCGGGAGGCGGAGCTTGCAGTGAGCTGAGATCCGGCCACTACACTCTAACCTGGGCGACAGGGCAAGACTCCGTCTCAAAAAAAAAAAAAAAAAAAAAAAAAAAAAAAGAAAGAGAACTTGAGGAAAAAAACTTATATGAGTGGAAAATGAGAAGAAGAGAAAACCAAAAACAGTGAGATGCAATAATAGCTGAACTTTGGGTTTAAAAAAATTAAAATCTCTTACAATTTATTTAGAGTAAATCAATCCCTTAAAATAATTTTATTGTTCTAACCAATTATTTACTGTATAAGTTTTCTGTTTACCTAATTACCTAATTATTTTACTTTAATTGTTTATGTAGATTATTTATGGAAACTGCCATAGACATCATTTAAAGTTATGGAAACACCATTGCAAAATTATAAGTGAGACAGTGAAAATGATTTGACCTGACTCCATCTTGCTTCTAACCTCCTAAGTTGTCCTTGTTCATTTCTAGGCATAGACTGAACTAACTTTGGGAGAAACTTAGTTTATAGTTCAGCTTTGAAACAAGGACAATAACAGTCCTTTCCCCAAAAAAAACTGCCTGTGAACTACATGACCAAAGCCACAAGATTAGAAGTTATGATAATCTTACTAGATTCAAGATGTAGCTACTTTCATTAAACAAATATAAATGTCTTATTTATTAAAGATTACCCAAGCAAAAATCATTCTTCTGTGGGATGAGTTTATATTTTTGTAACTCCTATGCCAAATTTTGATAGCTTATAATATTTAGCAGGGAAGGTATGAAACTGCTTGATTAATAAATGTAAATAAAAATGTATGCTGCCAATTCTTACAACATTTCTAATATTACGTTACCAATAATTTTAAAGCTAGCTTATTTATTAAAGGTTTTACTTAAGTAGCATAAACTTGAAAAAATATTTGATAAGTCATTTCTTTTTTCCTGATAAAGCATTTGATTCAAGTGCTTTTGTTTTCTTAAGTCAATTAATTAGAACTCATTTATGTATTTTCAGTAGGAAAACATTCTGTACATAGCACATAAATACATAGACATATTAGGCATGCCAATAGAAGTATATTGCATAGGTTCATAAAAGCCTTTTTTTCCTATGTTAGACTTTCAAATTCTTGATAACCTGTTTCACTACCCTAGTCAGTTGTCAGCTAAATAGCCTTAAATTTACATATTAAAGTAAACAACTCAGGTGAAAATCAAAAAGCAAAATTTACATCATAAGGTATGGAAAGAAAAAGTCTGGTGTGCTAGAGAGAAATTAAAATGGATTTAATTGTCAATTAAACATAAAATTATGGAGATTATAAAGGCCTTTTAAATACACACACACACACATATACATACACACAAAGATCCTATAGCTTTTATTTCAGAACCTTAGACATGAGATAAATACAAATTCAACAGCTTGCAAATAAAAACCTTTTGAATCCAAACAGTGTTTTTTGTCTTAATAAAAAAAATAGTAACAGCAGATTTAAAGCAGGCAGAAAAAAACAGAGAGAAAGAGAATTTAGGAATACTACAGTTTGCAGGATGGCCTTGGGGCCTTTTTTCCCTTAATATAAATGTGCATAAAGACCATATTACTTCCATTTTACATAAACTCTGGCAAGTAGAGGTACCATAAAGCCTGTGAAGTGCTCGAAAGGAGGTCGTTCTTGTTTACTCCTCATTCTTAAGATTATTTGTTGGCCGGGCGCGGTGGCTCAAGCCTGTAATCCCAGCACTTTGGGAGGCCGAGATGGGCGGATCACGAGGTCAGGAGATCGAGACCATCCTGGCTAACATGGTGAAACCCCGTCTCTACTAAAAAATACAAAAAACTAGCCGGGCGCGGTGGCGGGCGCCTGTGGTCCCAGCTACTCGGGAGGCTGAGGCAGGAGAATGGCGTGAACCCGGGAGGCGGAGCTTGCAGTGAGCAGAGATCCGGCCACTGCACTCCAGCCTGGGTGGCAGAGCGAGACTCCGTCTCAAAAAAAAAAAAAAAAAAAAAAGATTATTTGTTTCCCACTTTTTTTCTTAAAAGGAGGAACTGAGCTGTGGCCTAGGATTTTTGTGTGATGGATTGATGGGTGCTGCTTGTGGGCAGGACTCCACAGTTTGTCACCACTAAGTTGTTTCCCCCCTCTTATGTGTCTCAATTTGTCTCTCCAGAAGTCTTTGACCTCTGAGAGGTCTCATGACATCAGATGATTAGCCCTTATATGAATTTCCTGGATGAGCCTTTTTAAAAAATTATTTTTGTTGGGGATTTCTCAGTAGGGTTGCTGCATGTCATGGGGAATCAACCCCCTACACACTGCCACAAGCCTCCTGGTAACTCAGGGGTGCTTTTCAGCTAGGTGGAGCACAATGCCCTTTCTCTTTGGAGCTGAGAAAATTCAGTCACTCATTTACTTATGAAAACAACAGTTCAGTTCCTCAAACAAATGCACACAGACAAGCCAAATCAGGATTAATTTTGGGAAAAACAGCGATAGAGAAGACCCTTTAGAATGCATTTCTGAACTAGAATTAGGATCCTTAAACAGGAAATTCCTAGGAGAAAAGAAAAAAAAAAGTAAACTTCCTGTAAACTGTGCTTCTGTAAACCATACTCAGCCACGTACTCAGCTCCTGTAAACCATACTCAACCATACTCAAGACAGGAAAACTTGAAAGAGAGGTGGGACAACTTGAAGCAGGGAGGGGGCTTCCAGGTTATAGGTAGGTAAGAGACAAATGGTTGCATTCTTTTGAGTTTCTGATTAGCCTCTCCAAAGGAAGCAATCAGATATGCAATTATCTCAGTGAGCAGAAGGGTGACTTTAAATAGAATTGGAGGCAGTTTTGCCCTAAGCAGTTACCAGTTTGATTTTCCCTTTGGCTTAGTGATTTTGGGGAACCAAGATTTATTTTCCTTTCACAGCAGCATTATCCTAATAGTAAACCAAACACATCACAAGAAAACTACTGATCAGTATGTCTGTGAGCAAACAAATAACTACTTTCACAAAGTATTAGTGATATAAGAGTTCAGAAGAAATTAGTTTGGCAGACAGTGAGGGTACGAGGTCCTTGGTAAGGTTTTCCTTTTAATAAAATGCAGCTCTAAAATCATTTTTTTTCCCTAAGAAAGAGCAGCCTGTAAAATCAAGCTGCAGACATAGACAAAAATAGCCAGAAGCTTGGATGGCTGAATGCCAGCAGCCATGCCAATAGGAAAAGGCTATCTGGGTCTAGGCATGCTCAAAATGGTGGCTCCATCTTCTCTTCTCTTTGCTAGCCACATGTACCGTGAGGAGCAGACAACATAGCATCAGCCAAGTGAAAAGCCCATTTGCAGAATAAGATTAGGGTGGGGTGGCCAGTTTCCCCGAATACTATATAAAGGTCACACCTGGTCCAACCAATCTGTGGGCCCTATGTAAATCAGACACTGCCTCCTCAAGCCTACCTATAAAATCTGGTGCACTTGGCTGTGGGCTGGATTTTCCTTTTGGAACTCCCTCTCTCTTGCGAGGGAGAGAGATGTCCTCTTTTCTCGTTCTTTTGCCTATTAAACCTCTGCTCCTAAACTCACTCCTTGTGTGTGTCCTTGTCCTTTAATCTTCTTGGTATGAGATCATGAACCCCAGGTATTTACTCCAGAAAACAAGACCACTTCATTAGTAAAACAACTACAGCAATATATGAAAGAATCATACACCATGACAAAGTAAGGTTTATCTCAGAAATATAAGACTGGTTTAATATTCAATAATCTATCACTGTAAGTTATCTCATTAAAAGGCTAAAGTAGAAGACCAACATGTTCATCTCAATATATGAAGAAAAATATTTTATATTATTTAAGATACATTCAAGACAAAAATTTTCAATGAACTAGAAACTAAATTCCCTCAACTACGAATTGAATGCTCTCAAATTGATAAAATGTGTCTACAAAATAAACTTGTAGCTCATCTTATACTTAAAGATAAAAGAATGAAATACTTTCTCCCTGAGTTCAGAAATAAGAATGCCCTCTCTTCATTTGTGTTCAACCTCCTATGGAAGTCTTAGCAAGTAAACTACGGCAGGAAAAAGAAATAAAAGCATCAAGATTGAAAAGGAAAGGATATAATTGGCTCTACAAAGATATTATTGTCTACATAGAGAAATTTATAAAAATAACTACTAGATTAGATTTTGTAGAATACAAACTTTGTAGAATACAAGGCCAATATTACAAAAGGATTTGTATTTTTATATCTTTGCAGTAGACAACTGGAAATGTAAATGTAAATGTGTATGGGTATATGCATATATATGCATAGGGGTAGAAAGGAGATGATCCATTTCCTCATTATAAAGGCTATGGCCAACACCCCTGTAACAAAAGACAGGTTAATAAGAGAAAAGCATAATACATTTACTAATGTACATAAACACAGGAGCCATACAAGAAATATGAAAACTCAAAAAAGGGCCAGATGGTTGATACTTAGTTACCTCTTCCCTGGGAAGAAGAAAGTGGGGAGGGGTTGCTATAAATGAATGAGCCTGAATACCAGACAGTGGCTTGCAAATGATCCCTTTTGGACAATGAATGGCTAGCAAGGACAGACAATAGCTTGTGGACAAATTATAGGTGAGAGACAGGTATACTGAGAACCGAGGTTGTCTTATTATGTACATACAGTCTTCCAGGTAATCTCTCTCATGCTCAGAAGACTAGAAGAGAAGTCTGTCTGGGTATGGTGTCCTGGGCATAGAGACTTTTAGTCTTTTGTCCTATGGTAAATCTTTCCTGATTATTTAATGAGATTTCTAGGGAGGGGGTTATAAGACAATTGTATTTCTTTTAGGCATTTTCTCAGTCAAATAAGAAAACTAGAAGCAGCCCCTCCCAGTGCTTTGGCAAAAAAAGAGGAACAGAAAGACAAGGAGATGGGGGAAGGTCAGAGAGAGACCTTGAGGCTTCTACTTTAGTTCAGCATGTCAAAGCACCATATTTTGAGATATTATGTCTGAGTCCCAATTTATCTATCTATCTATCTATTTATCTATCTATCTACACACATATACATATATATAATTATCTAATGTAATAAGTATTATAATTATAATTTAAATAACTCACCAAACACAAAATACTTATGTGAAAATATAACAAATATGTATAGGATCTGTAGGCTGAAAACTACAAACCATGATGAGAAAAACCAAGGAATGACCAAATAAGAAAAGAGATATATCCTATCCTGGATCAGAAGAATCAACCCAATCCCAATCAAAATTCTAGCAGAATATTATGCAGATATTAATAAGCTTATTCTAAGATTAATATAACAAAGGGAATAGAATAGCTAAAATAAATTGAAAAGGAGAATAAAGCTGAAGGATTTATATTAATTTTAATACTTAATAAAAATTACAATAATCAAGACAGTATAACACTGGAGAAAGGAAAGACATGTTGGTCAATGGTATAGAATACAGCCCAGAAATAGGTTCATGCTTATATTGTCAAATGATTTTTGACAAAGTTGCAAAGCTAAATCGATGGAGACAGGACAGTCTTCTCAACAAATGTTGCTGAAAAAATAGGGCATCCATATCATAAAAATGAACCTCATTTCATAATTCACACTGCATCTCAAACTTAACTCAAAATGAGTTAAGTGTAAATCCTAAATATAAGTTGTAAAGTTATAAAACTTCTAGAAGGAAATACAGGATAAAATCTTTGTAAACTTGAATTAGACAGAGTTAGGCAATGACTGAATCACAATCTATTAAAAGCTGATAAATCAAAAGTTGATATATATTTTTGCTCTGTGCCAAGCCATAAAACAAGAGAAGATATTTGAAAATCATTTACCTGGTAGGCAACTCTTATCCAGAAAATTAGAAGAATATTGAAAACTTCATGTTAATAAAATATCTCTAATAAAAAATAGACAAAACATTTGAGTAGGTATTTCACCAAAAAGCTATTCTGATGACAAGTAAGATTTTCATTATGAATATAAATAGCATAAAATAAAACCTGACAATACCAAGTGCTGACAAGGCTGTAGAGCAAAGGTAACTGTTATTAATTGCTGTTGGGTAAACAACATCTTAAATAGCCACTTTGAAAAAGGGTTTGGCAATGTTTTAGATTTAAACATACAGCTACTAATAGCTTAGCAATTCCATTCCCAGTTATTTACCCAAAATAAATGAAAACTTATGCTTTTTATAAAAAAAAAACTTTATGTATATGTTCACAGTAATTTTATTCAAAGTTGCGCAAGCTAGAAACCATGCAAATGTCTTTTATCAGTTAAATGGATTTCTGATAGATGCATGCAACAGATTAGTACTCAGCAATACAAATACACAAACTACTACAATAGGCAACCTGATGGATAATTATGAAATGCATTATGTTAAGAAACAGAAGCAAAAACCAAAGATTACATTCTGTCTGATTCCTTTTATAAGAGACTCTAAAAATAATTATAATTATAGAACATTTAAAGGTCAGTTATTGCAAGGGATGGGGGATGGGGATGAGTCACTACAGTGATATGAGAGAATTTTGAGGGGTGATGGAACGGCTTTATATCTTGATTATTGAGATAGTTATGTAACTATATGCCTTTTTCAAAATTGTAAGAATTTATGTCAAAACGTGACTTATTGTATATTAATAAAACATGAATGAAATGAATAAAAAACTGACCTACATTTTAATGTTAAGAAGCTAAAAAATGAGAAGAAAAATTAATTGAAAATAAATAGAAGGAAATCATAATAAATATAAGAGAAAAACAATAAATAGAAAAACAAAAGAAAATCAAGCAAAAACAATTCAAAGGCTGACATTTTAAAAGATTAATAAAACTGACAAAATATTCAATGGACATATTACAGTAAAATGAGATGGGAATCGACAGAGAGAGGACAGACAGAGAGAGAGAGAGAAAGAGACAGCATGAATACAAAAACTGTTATGAGGAGTTGAATAGGGGCTATCACTACATAGCCTAGGGATATTAAAAAGATAAAAAAATCATAAACAAGTTTATACTAATAAATGTAAAACATTAAAGTCATACCAATAGATTGAAAACATAATTCCTTGAAAGATACACTTTACTTTGACAGAAGAAATATAAAATATGAATAGCCCTAATTTACTAAGTAAATTAAATTCATAATTAAAAACTTTATTATAAAGAAAACTTCAGGTGGATTCACTGGAGAATTTTATCAAACTTTTAACTAGAATATAATAATAATGATATTGTGCAGCATCTGTTAGAAAATACAGGAGGTAACACTTCACAGTTTATTTTATGAGGCTAACAACTCTGGTATCAAACTTGACTGTAAAATTAAAGAAAATAATATTATAGACCAATATCCTTAATATAAATAGATTCCTTAATCCTTAAACAATATTATCATATCAAGTAGAGTTATATGTAAAAGAAACAAGAACAAGACATCATGACAAAATGAGGTTAACTTCAGCAATATAAGCTTAATTTAACATTCAAAATAATTTGAGTAATTCACCATAATAACAAAATGAAGTTGAAATACCAAGTGATCATCTCAAAAAATTCAAAAATATTTTCAACAAAATTCAAAATCTTAGTTTGGATGGCACTGAACAGTTCAGTATTAAATATGTTATAGCTCTGACTTTTCCACAGATGTCTTTTACGTGATTTGGAAATTTTGCTTTTATATCTAGTGTTTTGAAAGGTTATATTATGAAAATGTATTCAATTAAATAAAACTATGACATTTGTATATCTCGTAGCAGTGTGCCCTTATAGGTTAAAGAACAGCAGGGAGAAAAATAAATGCAAAGTTTTTCAAAAGGTCTGTTTCAAATAAAGATTAGTGCTGTCCAATAGAACTAACTTTCTGCAATGATGTAAATGTTGTATAATAAGCACTGTTCAATATGGTAGCTGCTAGCCATTGGGGATTATTGAGCCACTGAAATATAGCTAATGAATTTAAGAAATGGAATTTCAAATTTAATTTAATTTGATTTAAATTCAATCCAATTTTATTTTTTACTAAGTAAAGATTGTGAAAATCAAAATATGTCTGTATTTATAATAAATTCCCTCTGAAATTGTTCATACCATATGTCACACTGTCAAATGTGGCCTTTGATCACCATGCTTCATATACCACTTTATAATTTATCTCCATATAGACCACCATGAAATAGTAAAAAGAACAAATTAGATTTGCACACATGTACATATATACCCATATATAACATGTGTAACTTATGTTAGAGAAATATTAGGTATTTTGTTTCTTTATGTTTAGCTGAACTTTTTTTTTTTTTTTTTTTTTGAGACGGAGTCTCGCTTTTTTCGCCCAGGCTGGAGTGCAGTGGCACCATCTCGGCTCACTACGAGCTCCGCCTCCTGGGTTCACGCCATTCTCCTGCCTCAGCCTCCGAGTAGCTGGGACTACAGGCACGCACCACCTCGCCTGGCTAATTTTTTGTATTTTTAGTAGAGATGGGGTTTCACCGTGTTAGCCAGGATGATCTCGATCTCCTGACCTCGTGATCCGGCCGCCTCGGCCTCCCAAAGTGCTGGGATTACAGGCGTGAGCCACCGCGCTCGGCTTTAGCTGCACATTTAAAAAATATTAGATTTGCTTTAGTCAAAATAAAGCAAAATATTTTTTAAACTTTGCCTTATACAACACTTTGCTGATTCCAAGGTGCATCTATGTTCTTACTGATCTTACTAAAGAAAAACAGAATTATATAAACAAAATGGCATTTCAAGAAAAGTGCTTGGTAAACCTCATATTTCTGCTATCAATACTTTTTGTTCCAGTAGAACCTTCCTTTGGTAATCAAAAGTCAAATCAAAATCATCTGAACCTGTTCGTTTAAAAAGTAAAGAAATCAACAATGTCATACTGTTACTACTTTTTATTTATTTTTCAGACTTTATTATAATATTTCCCCAAGTTGAAAACAGCACATCTGCAAAATCTGTAACATTTTCCCTTGCTTACTGCATAAAGCAAGTGAATGCTTCAAAATATATGCTGCGCAATCTCCAGATGCTTCCTTCAATGCATCCTATTTTGTATTAGGTTTCAAAAAGGTCATCAGTCTATGAGAGAAAGCTTTCCTGATTTTCTTGTCTTGACTTGGCATTAGCAGTCACACTGTCAAATGTGGCCTTTGGAGAGAGTTTTGACCTAGTAGAAAACAGGCTGGTCTGAAACAGAAAAGAAATCTTTTCTCTGCCTACTTCTCTGAAAGACTCTTTACCTGTCAATTTTTTACTTTCATTTAGAAAAATAATTAACAATGAAGTGAATATATTCATTCAGCAATTACAGTCATTATGCAAACTCATAAATTTAAAATAATTAGAACTTACCTCTTGCTTTAGTCTACTCTATTGTTCATTTGAGGGTTCTATTTGAGGGTGATAAAAAAGGAAGCATTGGAATAGAAAAAAAGACAAGCCAAACATTCAGGTTTGCATTCTGTGTCCTCTGTTCATATTAAAAATGAGATCATCACCATTTTGAAAACCTTGGTTTTGAAAAACTATTATATAAAATAGGTAAGTGGTGAGTATTATTAAGGAAATTATCTCCGTGTAAAGCTGATACCTTATGAACAATTTTTTTGTTTGCTTGTCTTCGGCTTGTTTGCTTCAATAATGAAAGTGTTTCTCCATTTTTTCTAAATAGGTTTTTATTCCTTCTCAACTTTTATCTAAATAGGTTTTTATTCTTAGATTTGGTATGAAAACTCATAAACATATTTTATAATAATATTTTTTTCTACTCTTTTGTATATATTATATTTACAAAAATATAAAATTGATAATATACTGATGAGAGTAGATACAAGAGAGAATAGGTAGAGAGAAAATGAAAGAGTATTGGCAACTTTCATGAAGAGCTTTTCTGTAAAGGTGAGCAAATTAGTGAGACTATAATGGGATTATGAGATCTTTATTTTAAATGTTGGGAGTCTGTACTGTGTTTAATATTAATGAGAATAATAAAGTAGAAAGTAAAAGAATTACACTAAAGGTGAGATGAGGGAGGAACGAGGTCCTGGAGAAGGCGAGAATGGATAGATCCTATCTACAGATCCTGCTGCAAACATGGAAGATTTGATTCTAGATGGTTGCATGACACAGCTTCTTCATTTAAACAGAGAGAAGGTTAAAATATGTGCGTTCAGATTTGGGTTGGCTGACAGATGTACAATGTTAGTTATGTAGAGGTCTTATGCAGATAAACAACAGCGATGAAAAGAGTAGAAGAAATACTGGAGGTTTTCAGAAAGGGAGAGATATCAAATAATCTTAAAGAATGAGACATTGAAATGATTAGCATTATATGGAACCCCTGTAGGCATTTTTATTGGTTACTTGGAATTTCCTTCTCATAAATCCAATGAATCTCTTGTCAGGGACAACAATTTTTCCATGATGGCCAACTGACAGTCTTCGTTCATTATTCATCCTTTCATGCCATGCCAAATAAAATCCAAACCATTATATGGCCTTATATATACATCATTTGGCTTGGTTTACTTCACTAGCACCCCCTTCCCTATTATTTACATGGCTTTGTCACCCTTGCTAGTCAGTCCTATCTTCTAATATCCTTTTGTCAGAAGTCTGTAACTGACTGGTATGAAATAGCACCTTTCCTCAAAACTTCATTCTTTATCCCATTTCTTAACATTACTTTTTTCCTTCTTTCTTTATCACTGTCTGGTATGACAGTGATATATGACTGTATATGACATCACTTTTCTTAAGTAATTTGTTTATTACCAGTCTTCTACACTAGAATGTAGATAAATGAGGGACGGGAATTTATTTCTTTCTTTTATTAATGTATCCCCCAAAGCTGAAAGCTGTACTTTCAAAAAGTAGGTCTCAAATATTCTTGTTGAATGAATATATTTTATCATAAATCCTCAACATTTCTCTATGACAATGCATAATTACTTTGCAAACAAAAGTTATTTGGGTCTGATTTTATTTTTATGTCTACACTATACAGCTATATACTATTATAGTGATTTATTACATTTTATTAAAAGAGAGATTGTATAAAATATGTTTAGTAGGAGCTTAAAAAGCATCAGTTAGATGGACTGTTGATATTATACTTTCTTCACTGTTGTTCTCACTTATTGTAAAATGATAATTTTTTCAGATCCACTTTGGCAAAGGCTTCATGAGTCACTTGAATAACTATTATGATGTTATTGATCTTATCTATTTATTTGTACATGCTTGGAATTTTTGAATTTATGAAATTGTATTTGTACACTAACTTCTCATAAATGTATGTATTTGGAAATATCAGCACCTCCAGAGTTGTTGATAGCAGGTGGTAAACTTTTCTATCATTGCATGTAGTATTAGTAGTAGTTATTCTTCATGGGAAAAACTAATATAAAACCACATGTCAGCTAAAGTATCTATTCTACTGCCAGGCTTCAACATGTGTCTGACATTTTCTGTGCACTGAGAAAGGAAAGGGTTGAGTGAATTAATCAATTAATAGATGCTTGTTGAATGAAAGAGCAAAAATACTATAGATTTTATCTGGTAAAAATTCTATAGTTACTTTCTTTCTCCCTCCAACAGAATTTGGCATAATTAAATATCATAGTATAACTTTCTCTGAGTAAAGTTTACCAAGAACTAATTCTATTTCTTGTTCTTTATGTTTTTAATAACTCTATTTTGTTATTTTAATGCTGTCTATATTATTCAACTTTAGAAATAGTTTATCTTGAATTTTACTAGCATACAGCTTAAAACATGTTGCACATTATTATGTGACAACAGGTTGGAATTTATCTATTTTCAAACTTTAAGCTAAGGAATATCTTCCTTTTTATAATTTTTCAAGAACATACCCAGCTTGTTCTTGTTAAGAACTGTGAAAAGGCTGAGACTTTACCCTACTTAGAAGCTAACATGTTAGCCTGCAACAGGCTTTCGAAAGAACCATGAGTCAGAGATGAAGGAGATAATATCACTCATAGAAATTGCATCAGCCCGAGTATCAGTATTTTTGGTACCAGTTTCGTCTGCCCTAATTCTCACAAGGCAACCCAAAGAGGGACAAACTACACTTACACATGCAATGAGTTACATTATAGAAGACAAATCCCAAGATTAAGAACTCAAAACTTTTATAACAGGCAGTAAGCATACCTGCCCTTTGCCCCACAGGAAGACACCATCTCCATCTTCCAAGACTGTAATCAAATCTGGCTCTAGCTTTGGACAAACACATAATTTCTGTCTTCTAACACTGTTTACCATACAAATATATTAAAGTATTTTAAAGTATCACTCAACTATAGGCAGCCAGTGCCTCTCTTCCAAGGAAGACATAAGAGATTCATGAAAAACTGTTTCCCAAGGGTTCTTTAAGCATGCTAGTCAATATCCCCAAGCGTAGCCTGGGCATGTTGTGATTCTGCATGTATGAGAACTTGCTTCCTGGACCTTTAAATATCAAACATTCTGCCTAGTTTGCAAATCAAAGTTCACAAAAAGTTTAAGAGAAAATCATTTACTCTCCATTGGGGTTACTATTTGGAAATACTTTGTTGATTCAGTCAAGTGTCTTAAACCAAAATTGTTTATTACTGTTTTTTCGCAAACACTGGGTTCTTCTGTTGACACAAGAAAGCAGAAATGGGCTTTTGCAGATACCCAGATCTAACAACAAAATTGATGATTGTAAATCTGAACTTGCTAATTTGAACTTAATTGAATTAAGTCACTGGTCTGAAATAGAAAAATCCAGAATATATTCTAGAATTTGCATCATTTGACTTATTAAAAGAATCTATAGATTCAAATAAAATAATGTATTCACATTAAGATACTAAATAATTCATCAACTCTCCACATTCAGATGTAAACCACTACGCTTTGAGGCCACTAAGTGCCAAAGTATGGCATTGATCTTTTGTTCCCTTGGTAGATGACTCGTTTGTCTGTAATTTTCTTTGACATCTTAAGAATCTTTAAAAATAGAGAAATTGTCCCTTCAGAGGACAATGAAGATCAAAGTTTGATGATATAAATGATGTGCTTTTAGTATTTACTGTGGCACATTGAACTGTATTATTATTCTGATGACAATAATGAAGGTAAAAATGGGTACAACTTTAGCGTACATTTTTACAAGGCACATTGTTTTTTTTTTTAACATTTCATCTCTTTTTTATTACATCTCTTTCGTTTCATTTATCTTTTATATTATTTATTTCTTCATCTTTTATTTTATAACAGCAAGATTATCATCAGCTTCGCTTTGGAGAAAAAAGTTGTGTGTTATATAGGGGTTAAGAACAAAACAGAGGGGTTAGGATGTATATCCAATATCAAACAACCAGAAAGGAGTGAAATGACAGTCTGATTATAGAAAGCATTACCTTAACCTCCATCCTTTTGTCACACAAGAGCAAAAATTTCGATTGATGGCCTCCAAGTGCGCTAAAAAAAATTCAACTTGACAACCAGCCACACTTTTCAGAGCAATGCAAGAAATAATATTGATAAAGTAATTTTCCCTGAACTACTGTGTATCTCAATGCTATACAGTCATTTTTGTGACAGAACCTGGAAAAAATTAAGCACTGTCTATTTAATCTGTGACAGGGATCGTGTTTCATTAAAGTACACTTGATGTCAATTACTATGGTGGGAATACTTTCTAATAGATTGAACTGTGGTTTCAGGTAATTTTAATGAAACTCATTCTAAATAAATCCAAACTCCTAAAGCATAAATTAGGAGATGATGAATGAGCTCATAAAAATGATTTCTTACTTTATCAGACGACTCACTAGAGGGTTACACTAAGTGGATGACTCTCCTCTTAAAGTAAACTTGATTTTACTTGGTAATATAGACACATACAGCAGATTTTTCAAAATGTGTGCATAATATATGTGTTTCATTTTCTAAATTAGATTCACAACGTGGTTGATTAGCCCTTGAAAACATTTAGTATAAATCCCTAATTTTACACCTGAACAAAACTACCAAGTTAAATATCAGAAAGTCACTTCTGTATTCTTACCGATTATTTCTCCCTGAAGAATCTATCCATTACTGAGGCAACTGATTTAATGTAAATATGGCATATAATTTTATATATTTTGTAATTTGGCTGCATATAACTATAGAATTGTTATAACTTACTATAAACTGGTGTTTAAACTTTTTGTTATTATGAAGTTACTCTCTTCTTCTCTAGTAATACTTTTTTTCTTCAACGTCAACTTATCTATTTGTATTGTTCCACCATTGTTTTTGTTGTTGTTAATTTTTCCCTGCTTGTAGCTTTTCTAGATCACTATGTTTCATTCTGTGTCTGGCAAAAACAAATGTTAATAATTATATTATAATATTGCCATTTACAGTCTTGTCAGTCTATATCTTCTGACAGCATAGTTCAGTCCAATTGAGAAAAACTACTGACATTCTAATTTTAAAACATTCAATTATATCATTTATTTGTATATTCCTTTATTACTTATTTTGGGTTGCAATTTTTAAAAAATGCTTAAATTAAAATGTTAACTTTCATATAAAATGTGTAATTCTGTTGGGATTATAACTTCAAAGTAAAACACTGCATTTCTAATGGTTTATAAATATGCTTGCTTTTTTGTGATAGTCTTTTTAAAATTTTGCTCTGCACAAAAAATGTCCTCATCCTCTACTCTTTTTATTTTTTCAAAAACTAATAAGCCTACCTAAGATTTGAATCTGATCATTTAAATATTTTCAGTCTACTTGGGTTGATTTTTGTGCAATTTATTTTCTTGCCCTTGTTGATTGTATGTCTTCCTATGACACCTCTTGCTCTGCTTCTATATAGAGCCAAAATTGAAATGAGAAGTTTTCTAACACTCTTTCTCAGTGGTATACACTACTTTATATGCCACTGAAAGTGATTGCTGTTCCAGGATCTTGTATTCTACTGGAGTCTCAAATTTGCCTAACTGTCTCATGCCTAGACTTACTTGTTTTCATTTCTTTTCTGTGACTCATTAAATCTGAAACTATAAGCAAATATACACAGATAACTTGTTGACCTCATGACATGTTTACCTAGGTCTGTTTTTTTGTTTAATTATGTTAGCAAATGTATTACTCTAATGTTGATAAGAAGTTACCTAGCATACTTAAAGAGTAACTCAGAATCTCACATCCCAGTTCAGATGATTGTCCTTTTAAATCACCTATCCATGTTATAATATGGTTTTTCAAATCAGGGAGATTGTGAAAGTCAATTATTCCAGTTCCTTGGAAGAGAAGAGAAGGCTTGAACCATATATTTTATATATTTTATAAATATATAAAATTATATGCTGGAGAATAAAAGAACATCATTATTCTCTGAACAGCTTTATCTCCACTTATTTGGAAATTTATTTTGTTCTCTTTTATGATACTGCTTGCATTGTTATAGGAAACCATAATTAAATGTTCTTATAAATGTGCTTAATATTTTATGTTTACAAAGATTGTCTAACTAGATGATAAACTTAATGACAAAAGTGATGAGAATGCTACATCTTCTTATAGTCCCCAAGATCATGCCTGACAGATTTGGGATACTTAATAAATATTTATAGCTAATGCACATATTCTAATTTATAATTCAACATACCTAAAGACTATATCACTTATTGTCTTCTAAAATAAAATAGTCAAGCTTTTCAGTCTTCTTCACACTATTCAAATATCAGCAGTGCTACTACTCTTTCGCTAGTTTCTAATTTTTTCTAATATTTTTTGGTGCATAGAAATTATAAAAGACTTCTTACTCCAATAAGTATAGCAGTATGCCAAGTGCAACTAAAAGATTATTTTCTGGCTCTTGGGCATTGAATTTCTGTCATACATTTCATAATCCTGTTAACATTGTACAACAGCATGGCTGATTGACAAGATATTGTTGGTCAGTGGCCCAGAATTTGTGAGTAGTATACTTTGGTCAGATGAGTCATTTTCTATCCTGACATTATTTTCTTCTCTCGCTATCCACCACACACACATAAACACACAGATTTATGGAAAATATGGTAAATAGCACACCTCTGTTCTGAGACTGGTGAATGAGACCAATAAAAGAAACAAAAAATGAACTATTAGAATCATAGAACTAAAAAGAAAAAAAAAATGTGCTTTTAAGGGGTTAAGAGAGAAGAGAATTTTGAACAGATATTGTAAGAAAATTCAAATACATTTACTAGGATGAGATTTAAGCACATGTTATTTTAACTGTAGTTTAGTGGCCTTATTTATAGCCAGTTTTTGGCATACTGAGGTAGAAAATAAAATAGCCATTAGTTGGATACTAAATACTAAATGGAAATTATGGTAGAGTACTATGTCAAGATATTTTGGCTAAAGAAAATAAAATGTTTCAAGGAAAAGAATAATTGCTGAAGATTTTTATTTTTAATTGTGTTTGTTGACCTAGGAAAAAGATCCAGAAGGCAGACAAAAAATGAAGACTGGAAAGACACGATTAATGAGGCATTCTAAAAGCATGTGAAGGCATTGCATGAATGGCATATGTGGAGGGACTGTGACTAGAAAGAATAAAATATAATTCCCTTGGAAAATGAGAATAGGTGTCATCAGAGATATTTTTTTTCAAACTGAATTTGAAGAAATGTATGAGAGAATAATATGAAAGTTTTTATTTTTCAAAATTTTTAAGCAGCTTCATCTGCTAAAACTGAAGGGTAAACATGTTGTGTAAGGAACATCTTGCAAAAACATCTAGAAAACTGGACAGGTATTTTCAGATACAAAATATCCAGAAAACTGGAAAATAATTTAAGATATTGGACAGCACTGCTTTCTCATGTTGAGAGAAAGGAAACAAACAAGTTGAGTCCCTGTATTGCCCTGCCATTGCACATTCTGGATCTCTGATGAGGGTGGAATTCTCCAAGCACAGAATGAACCCACAGGGTTGTGGAGATAGTGATTAGAGATTAGGGTATCTGAGGAGTCTGTGATTTGTAGAACAGTGTTAGGAGAAGAGGAAGCTATGCAGACATAAAGCCCTAGAAATGTGCATAAGGATCCTTTTGAGTAATTGCTGAATACTATGATGTGCCAAGTGAAACTCAATTGGGTTGGACAAACAATGACCAGCAAATATTATGCTGAATGGTTTCTAAATTTTACCCAAATTTGGGAAACATTAAATTGTCAATCACCCAGACTGGAGAGTTTTTGCTGATCATCAGGCATATGCAATCCAGAGTACAGAAGGAACCCACCACAGTGGTAGAGTTTAACTACCACTAAAGAACTGCTTCTACAGAGCTTTGGGTTGTTGGTTTTTTTGGTCATTGTTGTTTGTTTTTGTTTTTGTTTTTAGGTAGGGCCTTGCTTTATTGCCCAGGTTGGAGTGTAGTGGCATGTTCTCAGCTCACTGCAGCCTCAACTTCCCAGGTTCAAGTGATCTTCCCATCTCAGCCTCCCAAGTAGCTGAAACTACAGTCATGTACCACCACACCTGGCTAATTTTTTCTATTTTTTGTGGAGATGGAGTTTCACCATGTTGCCTAGGCTGGTCTTGAACTCCTGGGCTCAAGTGATTTGCCTGCTTTGGTCTCCGAAAGTGCTGGGATTACAGGCATGAGCCACCATACCTGGTGTCTAACAGAGTTTAAAAACAGACTTCAAAAGCAGATTGAGTTCCATATAGCTTGACAGCCTGCCAGGATAAAATTGAAACTCTTAGAATGAAGTCAATAAAACCCAGATATTCAACAAGATAAAGTTCTAAATATGAAATATACACAAAAAATTACCAGGTATTCAAAAAAGCAAGAAAATGTGACTTATTGCCAAGAGAAAAGCTATTCAATGAAACCAGATCTCATGATGACAGGATTAGCAGACAAAGATGTTATGATAGTAATTATAACTTCAAGTGTTTAAAGGCAAATAGTGAGGAGAAATATGGAAGATATTAAAAAAGCTAAAGGGACCTCTCAATATGAAAACTAAAATCTTAAATACCTGGTTTGAATTAAAAGCACATTAGGCACTCTAGATAAATAAAACAATGTTCAGCACTCTAATATATGTGCAAATAAAATCTCTGAATGACACAGGGAATAGAAAAATATTTGAAAAAATAGTTGTCAAATATTTTCCTTTTTTTTTTTTTATTTTTTATTTTTTTTGAGACGGAGTCTCGCTCTGTCACCCAGGCAGGAGTGCAGTGGTGTGATCTCAGCTCACTGCAAGCTCCACCTCCCGGGTTCATGCCATTCTCCTGCCTCAGCCTCCCAAGTAGCTGGGACTACAGGTACCCGCCACCACGCCTGGCTAATTTTTTGTATTTTTAGTAGAGATGGGGTTTCACCGTGTTAGCCAAGATGGTCTCAATCTCCTGACCTCATGATCCACCTGCCTCAGCCTCCCAAAGTGCTGGGATTACAGGCATGAGCCATCGCACCTGGCCCTTTCCAAATTTTTATATGAACTGTTAACCCAGAGATTCAAGACCTCTGTGAGCTCTACTGACTAAATGCAAAGAAAATAACAAAAAACACACAATAATAAAATAGATAAATATCTGTACATTTTTTAAAAATCATAAAGCACTAAGAGAAGAAACATTTTATATAGCAGAACAAAAAAGAAATTTTTGTAGGCCAGAAGATTATTGAAAAACATCTTTAAAGATGTTTAAGGTAAACAAAAACAAAAAAAAAAATTATAGTAAGTTGATAGAGTATAATTATCAACATGTAATTCTATACACAGCCAAATTATTCAAAAATGAAGGTAAAACAAATATTTTACAAGAGAAGATGAAAATTTATAACAATTAGACTTATGCTAAAAATATGTTAAATGAAGTTGTTTGATCAATGGAAAATCATACTAAATATAAATGTGGATCTTCACAAATGAATACAGAATAAAAAAGATAAAAGTAGTATATGCAATGACAATTTCCATTTAAAAATAGAGAAATATAATTTATAGCCAATAGTTGACATAAAATGAAATTTATAAATATGATGAATACCTTTTTGAAAATCATAGAGAAAGGAAAACCAGAAAAGCACAGATGGGGAAAATAGATACCATATATATTAATTTGTTAGGACTGCCATAATAAATACCACAGACTAGGTGACTTAAACAACAGAAATTTATATTCTTGCAGTTTTAGAGGCTGAAACTTCAAAAAGAAGGGGCCAGCAGAATTGATTGCTTCTGAGGCCTCTCTCTGTGGCTTACATATGGCCACCCTCTTGCTGTGTCCTCACATGGCCTTTTCTTTGTATGTGCATGGACTGAGTGTCTCTTCCTCTTCTTATGAGAACACCAACCCTATTGGATTGGGACCTCAACCTATGACATCACTTACTGTTAATTAGCTCTTTACTTTCAATTTCCAAATTCAGTCACATTGGAGGCTGTGGCTTCAACATGTAAATTTTCAGGAATACGAATTTAGTTTATAACACTGTATAATAAGACTGTAAGTTTAAGGCTAATCTTAATAACTATTAAGGAAAATTATATTACACTACATCATTGTTACTTATTAGTGATATTTAGGACTACAATTAAAGGCATAGACCTAACACTGGACAAAAAGAATTAATAACTATATGCCATCTTCAAGAAAGTTGGTTTAAATAGAATACAAATTCTATATATTTTTGCAGCCAATGCAAAAATTTTAAAATATATGAAACAAAATGTATAAAATCTAAGAACAAAATAGAGAAATCTACAAATATAGTTGAATACAATGATATTTATCTATCAATAATTGATAGAATGAGCAGATAAATTAATAATAAATAGAAATGTTTTACAATATATCATCTGCCATAGCCAATTCACATTTATTGAGCACTTCAATCAACTATGGAAAAAAGCAAATTGTTTACATTCACATTGATTTTTCTGTAAGAAAAAATGTTTTCTAGGCCACAAAATGAATATAGATCAATTTAAAATAATTAAAATAACACATAATATAATCTCTGATAACTCTGGAATTAAATAGAAAACATTAACAGGGAACTACATAGATACCTGTAAGTATTTGAAAATTAAATAACAGAATCTTAAATAAAAGAGAAGAAGGAAAATTAGAAAATAGAATAAAATGAAAATGCAACACCTTTTTTGTAATAGATTTAAAGCACTGCTTAGAGAAGAAAAAATTCGCTTTATATACTTATATTTTTAAAAAAAGATTAACATTCAAGATAACAGGCATGAAGAATTCCCCCGAGCCACTTTTCAGTAAAACAAGCAAAACTGGTGAATTCTACTTTTTAAAAAACTAACAATTTGAAGTCTCTGGAAATGTTTTAAAAGCATGATCCAAATACAGACACATTATTTCCAGAAACTCTGCTAAATATCAGTAAGAACAATGAGAATGCACAAGCCATGACCTATTCTCCCTGACTTTCCCAAGCTGGTTTGATAAAGGCTCCAAGTGAGTGAAAATAATCAAGAAGATGGGGACTCTCTTCCCTCTCAGCTCTTATGAAAGCTAACTGTATCTCACTGGGTGGGATGGGTTATCAATATTCCTCATCCCTCCAGTTCCATATTGAAGAGGCCACGTTCCTAGTGAATGTGGTCAAGAGGTTGAAGGCTACCTTCTTCTACCCAGCTTCTAACCATAGAGTATAGGATCTATCCCAATTGGAGTGAACTGAAAATCTTGGAGTCTTGGTGTCCATCACTCCAGGTTGCTCTTAGAGCAGACCAACACCAGAAAAGGCAAAATGAGAAGATCAGAGGTTACCTTACTGCTTAGGGACCAGAATAGTGTCTTAGAGAGGTTGCCAGAGAGAAAAGCAGTTCATAAGCATAGGGAGTGTCAAGGCTCTCCCTAAATAACTTGATTAGTGTTGAAACATGCTGTGGTAAGTTCAAGTCTAGGCATGCTCTCAAAAACATACCCCTTGTTTTGTAAAAGTAATCAGGTAAACCATATGCCAACTAGTTAACCAGAGAGAACTAGGGGAAGAGCCAGTGAAAAAGAGCCTTCTTGAGGTCAGAACAAATTCAAAGACTGGTTTTAAAAACTCTCCCTGTCCAAACATAATTTTGTCATACTGCTGAAAAATTTATACCCTGGTATATTGGAGAAAATAAAGCAATCAGCTGGTTAGCAGAGCTTAGTGTGCATGGTGTACTATCAATTTTGATATATAGCTTTATTGGGAGATCATAAAAAGAGACACTCAAAAAAATCCTGTTAAAACCACTGTCCTTCTAGGGTGACTGTGTATGCCAAAGGCGTCACCCTCTGAGAGGTAATACCAAAGATGTCACACTGTGGGGGAAACAGAATTTAATAAAATAGTTTAGGCAAATCAAAAATCAAGGAGCAAAAACAATAAAAATGAGCCAAGAGAATAGGAGATAAATTAGTATCCAGAGTTGTTACAATATATTATTTAAATTTTTCATTTTTAACAAAAAAGTTGATAATCCATAAGGAAATAGAATTGTGTGACTCATACACAGAAAAAAATCAAGCTACAAAAAATGCAAGTAGAGGGGTCAAGTAAAATTAACAGAGAAAATAAAAGAATCATTACAAATAATTTTTTTAAAATAAGAAAAAACATGATGATATGGTTTGGCTATGCTGCCACCTAAAATCTCATCTTGAATTGTAATCCCCATAAACCCCATAATGCCCATGTGTCAAGTGCAGGAAAAGGTAGAGGTAATTGGATCATGAAGGCAGTTTCCCCTATGCTGTTCTCATGATAGTGACTCTCATGAGATCTGATGGTTTTACAAGCATCTGGCATTTCCCCTGCTTGCACTCACTCTGTCCTGCCACCCTGTGAAGAAAGCAACTGCTTCACCTTTGCCTTCCACCGTAACTGAAAGTTTCCTGAGGCTTCCCCACCTATGTGAAACTGTGAGTCAATTAAACCTCTTTCCTTTGTAAATTACCTCATCTTGGGTATTTCTTCATACCAGTGTGAGAACAGATTAATACACATGATTTAGCAAACTTTAGATTTAAAGATGCAAACAGATTAAAAATAAAATATAGAAAGCAATACATGATTCAAAGAGCAACCATAAGAGAGCTAAAGTATTAAGAAAGCTAAGTATTAAAGTTTAAAATAAACTATTATCAAAAAAATACATTAAAACAAACAAAACTTACTAGAAAATTGACAAATGCTGAAAGTTGTGTGGAGAACTCTGGGAATTAAAATCTTCAGTGAGAACGAGTTATGGGGAGCGTGGGCACATGTGTCAGTTTCATCTCCAGGAGCTCTACTAGGTTCTTACAATGAATATTGCAAAAATAATATATTTATGCTTCCAGCAAGGGGAAAAGAAAATGAATAATTTTCAGATATGCCAGGGTACTCTGTTCTTTTTATCAAGATCTGCCCTCAGGAGAAGTTACTTAACCACAGCCTGAGGTGCTGATGTTTCATCAGAACCTAACTGACCTGGGGAAATGGAAGTAATTCCAGATCCATCTAGCATTCCACGAGGAATAAGAACACCCATCTCCAGACCACTGTAGCCATCCTGTCCCAACTAAGGGGCACGGTGTGGGGGTGATGAGAAACTCAGAAGCACATATGAAACTCACACTCCAGAGGTACAGGCTCACTAAAAGTCATAGATCTAATAATATGTCTATAAAAAACATCCTTTACCCCCACCACACACCTTTTAAAAGGAGGATAAAAGAAAAAAAAAACCCTAATTGAAAAAGACACAGAAAGTTTCAAAAACCAACTTAGGTACCACAGGAATGCAGAAATTATCAGACTAGGAATTAAAACAACTATGAACTAAAGAAGACAACGTACGAGAACAGATGGATAAAAAAATCCAAGCATATAAGAACAGATGGATAAAGAGATAGATAAAGACAGTGTTAAAAGAACCAAAAATAAATGCTAGAGATCAGAAACTATAACGGAAATAAAGAATGCCTAAGATGAGATCATTAGAAGACTGGACATGGCTGAGGAAATGATCTCTGAGTTTGATGATATCTCAATATAAAATTTCAAAATTAAAAAGCAAACCAAAAAAAAAAAGAGCAAAAAAAAGCCACAGATATCCACAAACTGTGTCATAACTGCAGAAGCTGTGGCATAACTACAGAAGATGTATCATAAACATAGCGAGAATATTAGAAGTAGAGATAAAGAAACAGAAAAAGTACTGGAAACATTAACAACTGAAAATTTCCCCAAATTAATGTCAGACACCAAACCACAGACCCAAGAAACCTAGAGAGCAGCAATCTGGATAACTGTCAAAAAAACTATATCTATGCATATTATTGTCAAACTATAAAAATCAAGAATAAAAAATAAATTCCTGGAAGAAGCCAGAGATGGGGAAAAATGTAATATCTATAGGGGAGCAAAGATAAGAATTACACCCATCTTCTCTTCAGAAGCAATAAAAGCAGAAGAGAGCAGAGCAAAATGTTTAAAGTGTTGAAATAAAAGTCTCACCAATAAATTCTATACCTTTCAAAAGTGAAGAAGAAATAAAAACTCTCTCAAAGAAATATTTAAGGAATTGGTTTGCATGTAAATACGATTTGCAAAATGTTAAAAGACGTTTTTTAATTTTGTGTTGCTAGGATTACGGGTGTGAGCCACCATGCCTGGCGTATTGTGTCGGAAGGTTTTGATATTAGGATACTGGTTCCACAGAATGAATAATTGAATAATTGAATTGAATAATGAGTAATTGAATAGGGAGGAATTCCTCCTCCTCAGTTTCTGTTTTCGATTTTGTTTTTTGTTTTTTTTTTTTTTTTTTAAATAGTTTCAGTAGGATTGATACCATACCTTCCTTGTACATCTGGTATAATTTGGCTGTAAATCCATCTGGTCCAGTGCTTTTCTGGATAGTATGTTTTTTTATTATTACTTATTCAATTTTATAACTCATCATTGGTTTCTTCAGGGTGTCTTTTTCTTCCAGATTCAATATTGGGAGGTTGTATATTTCCAGGAATTTATCTATTTCCTCTAGTGTTTCTAGTTGTGTGCACAGAGATGTTCATAGTAATCTCTGAGGACTTTTATATTTCTGTGGGATCAGCTGTAATGTTACCTTTGTCATATCTGATTGTGCTTATTTGGATCTTCTGTCTTTTTTTCCTTTGTGAATCTATCTAGCAGTCTATTAATTTTGTTTAGCCTTTCAAAAAACAAACTTTTTTGAAAGTTTCCTTTGAATAGTTTTCTTTATCTCAATTTCACTTAGATCTGTTCTGATTTTAATTCTTTCTTTTCTTCTGCTAGAACTGGGTTCTTCATTTAGAATTTAGTTCTTCTTTCTTTGTTTCTTTAGGTGTAATGTTAGGTTGTTAACAAGATGTTTCTCTCTTCTTGATGTAGGCATTTAGTGCTACAAATTTTATCCCTTCTTTTGCAACATCATAGAGGTTTTGTTACATTGTGTCAAAATTTTTGTTTCAAATAACTTTTTGATTTTTGCCTTAATTTTCTTGCTTACACAAAGGTCATTCAGGATCAACGTGCTTAATTTCCATGTATTTGTGTGGTTTTGAGAATTTCTCTTGGTATTAATTTGTATTTGTATTTCACTGTGACCTGAGAATATGCTGGGTATAATTTTAATTTTTCTGAATTTGTTGAGACTCTCTGACCAAGCATGCAGTCAATCTTAAAGTATGTTGTGTCTGCAGATGAGAAGAATCTATATTCTGTAGTTGTTGGGTGGAGTACTCTTTAGATGTCTATTAAGCCCAACTGGGCAAGTGTCAAGTTTAAATCCAGAATTTCTTTTTTAGTTTTCTGCCTGAAAGTTCTTCTTTAGAGACAAGAAAAATAATGTATGTCAGAAATTTTGATCTACATAAAGAAAAGAAAAACATTAGAAAAAGAATAACTGAAGGTAGAATAACTATAATATTTCTTATTGTTAGTTGATTTACCACATAATGGTTCATTTTGAATAATAATTGTACTGTATTTCACAAGGTATGTGTGTGTATATATATATATGTATGCATATGCTTATGTATGTATATATGTAAGTAGTATCAATGACAGCAGCAGTAAAACTAACAAATGGGTGAAAAAATAAATAAATGAAAACAAAAACACAACTTATCAAAATGTGTAGAATACAGTTAAGGCAGTGTTTACAGGGAAATTTATATAACCTTGAATGCGTATAATAGAAAATAAGAAAGATTTAAAATCAAGATAAGCTTCCACCTTACAATACTAGGAAAAAAATAGCCAATTAAATCCAAAGTAAGTAGAGGAAAATAAATGATAAAAATGAGAGCAGAATTCAAAAATTTGAAAATATGAAATCAATAGAGAAAATCAATAAAACAAAAATCTGGTTCTTTGAAAAGATGACTAAAACCGATAAAACTCTAGCAAGGCTAGCAAAGAAGAGAAAAGAGGGTACAGATTCCTAATGTCAGCAACAAAAGAGGGAGCATTACTATAGATACTGTAGACATTAAAAGGATAATAATGGAATACTATGAATAACTCTATACTCACAAATTTGATAACCTAGAAGAAGTGGGCAAATTCCTTGAAAGACACAATCTGACAAAATTCACACAAGAAGAAATAGTCTGAATAGGCCTAGGTCTAGTTTAAAAAAAAAAAAAAAAAAATCAATCAATAATCTTCAAAACCAGGAAGCCCAAGGCCCAGGTGAGTTCACTAGGAAATTTTACCACACATTTAAGGAAGAAATTGTATCAGTTCTCTACCATATTTTTCAAAAGTTAGAAGCAAAGAAAATATTTTCAAATTTGTTCTATGAGACCAGTATCACCCTAATACCAAAACATACAAAGATGATACAAGAAAAGGAAACTGCAGAGCAACTCTCCCATGAAGAGAAATGTAATATCCTCAATGAAATACTAGCAAAGTGAATGAAAAAGGTTTAAAGGGAATTATAAATCATGACCAAGTGGAATTTATTACAGGTTTGCAAGGCAGAAATCAATTAATGTAATAAATCATATCAACAGGCTAAATTAAAGAAGAAAACTCACATGATCATATCGATAGATACAGAAAAAAAATTGGAAAAAAATCCAATGCTCATTCAGAATAAAATCTCATAGTAAATTAGGAATAGAGAAAAAGTTCCTCAACTAGTTAAAGAATAGGAAAAAAAAAAAAAAAAACCCTAAAACTAATGTCACAATGGTGAAAAACTGCAAGTTGTTCCAATAAGATCAGTAATGAAGCAAAGGATTCCCGTCTCGCTACTGATTTTTACAACCATCAGAAATCCAAGTTAATGCAATGATGTGATAAAAAGTAAATAAATGGTATACGGATTGGAAAGAAATAAATTAAACTGATTTTTCTTACAAATGACAAATAATCAACATAGAAAATCTGAAGGAATCAACAAAGAAGCTCTTGACCCTAATAATAATTACAGCAAGTTTGCAGGATAAAAGGTTAATATACAAAAGTCAGTTACTTTTCTATTTACCAACAAAGGACAGTGAAAATTTAATTATAAAACACAACACCATTTACATTAGCAGCCCAAAATTAAAAATTCAAGTGTATATCTATGAAAATATGTTTAAGGTCTATATGAGGAAAACTACAATGTTCTAATAAAAAAATTCAAAGAACTTGGCCGGGCGCGGTGGCTCAAGCCTGTAATCCCAGCACTTTGGGAGGCCGAGATGGGCGGATCACGAGGTCAGGAGATCGAGACCATCCTGGCGAACACCGTGAAACCCCATCTCTACTAAAAAATACAAAAAACTAGCCGGGCGAGGTGGCGGGCGCCTGTAGTCCCAGCTACTCGGGAGGCTGAGGCAGGAAAATGGCATAAACCCGGGAGGCGGAGCTTGCAGTGAGCTGAGATCCGGCCACTGCACTCCAGCCCGGGCTACAGAGCGAGACTCCATCTCAAAAAAAAAAAAAAAAAAAAAATTCAAAGAACTTATAAAATAGACATTGCGTGTTTATGGACAGAAGAACTCTATATTATTAGAAAGTAAATTCTTCTGAACTTAATGTATAGATTCGATGTAATTCAAATCAAAATCTCATTAAGTTATTTTATAAATATTGACAAACTGGTTCTGAAGATTATTTACAGAGGCAAAAAACCCAGAATAGCTGATACTGTTAGGCTCTGTGTCCCACTCAAATCTCTCCCATATATTATAGGAGAGATGTGGTTGGAGATAATTGAATCATGGGGGTGGTTTCCCCCATACTGTTCTTGTGGTAGTGAAAAGTCTCACGAGACCTGATGGTTTGATATGGGGAAACCCATTTCACTTGGCTCTCATTCTTTCTCTTGCCACCACCATATGAGACATGCCTTTCACCTTCCACCATAATTGTGAGACTCCCTAAGCCATGTGGAACTGTGGAACTGTAAGTCCAATAAACCTCTTTCTTTTTTAAATTGCCCAGGATCAGGTATGTCTTATTAGCAGCAGGAAAATAGACTAATACAATAGCCAACACAATTTGAAGGAGAAGGAGTCTTCCACAAGTTGGAAGACTCACGCTGCCCAATCTCAAAACTTACTGTAATTCTATAATAATCAAGACAATGTGATATTGGCAAAAGAATAGACAAATAGATAAATAAAACAGAACAAAGTCCAGAAATAGACCCACATAAATATAGACATGTGATGTTTGACAGTGGAACAAAGGCAATGCAATGGAGGAAATATAATATTTTGATTAAGTGGTGCTGGAATAACTGAACATCCACATGCAAAAAAATGAATCTAGACAAAGATCATACATTCTTTACAAAAATTAACTCAAAATAGATTGAAACTTGTTTGTCAAATACCAAATTGTAAAACTCCTAGAAGATAATATAGGTGAAAATCTATATAACCCAGAGTTTGGTAATGATTCTTTACATACATATATAACACATAAGAATGAACCATAAAAGAAAGAAGAAGCCAAGAAGCTGGAATTCATGGATATTAAAAAATTCTACTCTGTGAAAGACATTATGAAGAGAATTTAAAAAGCAAGAGACTGGGAGAAAATATTTGCAAAACATTGTACTCCAAAATATTCAAGGGAAACTTAAAACTCAACAGTAAGAAAAGAAACATTCCTATTTAAAAATGGACCAAAGAGCTTAACAAATATCTCACCAGAGAAAATGTACACATGACAATCATATAAAACGGTGTTCCACATTATATGTCATCAGGAAAATGCATGCTTGAAAGATCAAAATCTGGAAAACTGACACCAAATTCTGGTCAGGATATGGAACAGCAAGGACTTTCATTTATTGCTGGTGGGAATGCAAAATTGCATAGTCACTTTGTAAGAGTTTGGTGGTTTCTCTCAAAACTAAATATAATCCTAACACATGATCCAGTAACTGTGTTCCTTGGTATTAACCCAAAGACATTAAAAATACATTCACATAGAAACGTTCACACAGAAGTGTATAGCAGCGTTCTTAATAAATGCCAAAATTAGGTACCAACAAGATGTCCTTCAGAAGGTGAATGGATACATAAACTGTGGTACATTAACACAATGAAATATTACCTAGGACTACAAAAAACTGAGATATAAAGCCACGAAGACACATGAAGCAACCATAAATACATATTCTCAAGTAAAATAAGCTAGTCTAAAAAGGCTGTGTATTATGTGATTCCAACTATATGGCATGCTGGAAAAGGTAGAATTATGGAAACAGTAAAAAGATCAATGGTTGCCATGCACTGGGAAGAGAAAGGGATGACTAGAGCACAGAGGATTTTTAGGGCAGTCATAATATTGTGTATAATACTGTAATGGTAAGTATGTGCCCATTATAAATTCTAATGTAAACTATGGACTAATGTTAACTATGGACTTCGAATGATTAACATGATGTCAATTCAGGTTCATCAGTTGTAATAAACATACCACTGTGGTGGGGGATGTTCATAATGGGAGAGGCAATGCATGTGTTGGGGCACGGAGTATATGGAAAATCTCTGTAAGTTCTTATTTTCTGCCCAATATTTGTGTGAACTAGAAAAAGAAAAGTCAATGAAACTCAAAAAGAAAAGAAGGAAGTAGGTAATAAAATCTTCAGTGGAAATTCATAGAGATTTGATTAGATAACAATGGAAACAATCTAGGAAACTAACGTTGATTATTTGAAAAGATCAATACAACTGAGAAACTTTTAGTCAGACTGACAAAGAAAAAAAATAGGAGACTCAAATTACTAAAATCAGAAATGAATGAGAAGACATACTAATGATCTTAGAGAATTGAAAAAAAAATTGAGAAAATATATGAATAAATATATGACAACAAATTAGATTACTTAGATTTCCTAGAAAGACACAACTATCAAAGCTGACCTTGGGTGGATACCATGGTTCATGCCTGTAATCCCAAAACTTTGGGAGGCCAGGGTGGGAGGATCACTTGAGGCCAAGGGTTCAAGACCAGCCTTGGCAACACAGTGTTACCTTATCTGTACAAAACCAAAAAATTATCCAGATGTGGTGCATGCCGATAGTCCTAGCTACCAAAGAGGCTGAGGGGGGAACCACTGTTTGCACTCAGGAGCTTGAAGTTTCAGTAATCTGTGATTATGCCACTGTACTTCAGCCTTGGTGAGTGAGACCTTGTTTCTAAAAAAATAAACTACTGGTCCAGCAAGACATAGAAAATCTGAATAGATATATCACAAGAAAAATGTTATAATTTACATCCATAATATTTCCAATAACAACACAATTCTATGACCAGAAGGCTTCTCTGAGGAGCCTACTAAATATTTAAAGAACAATTAATACTTCAAAAGGTCTTTCAAAAGATAGAAGACATAACACTTCCGGCTTACTTTATAAAGCCAGTATTAGCCTGAGACAAGAATCAGACAAATTATTCAGAAGAAACAAAAGCTACTGACCAATATCTTTTGGAATACAAATCCAAAAATTCTCCACTAAACTATAGCAAGTAAAGTCTAGCAATATATAAAAAGAATTATATATAGTAATCAAATGGGATTTGTGTTACAAATGCAAGGTCAGTTTAACATGTGAAAATCAATTAATGTAATATACAAATTAATGTAATATACAATAAAAAACGTGAAAATTAATTAATGTAATATACAGTAAAACAATGGATATAACTCATGTGATCATATTAACAGACACAGAAAAAGCAATTGACAAATACAGCACTCTTTCTTGATAAAAGCGCTCAACAAATTAAGAATGGAAGAGAAGCAGAACTTCATCAGTGTGATAAAGGACATTTACCAAAAAAAAAAAAAAAAACACTGCTAACATTTTACTTAATAGTGAAAAAAGACATGCTTTCTCTCTAAAATCAGGAGAAGACAAGTATTTGTTTCCAAATTTGATTCAACATTTTGTTGGAGGTTCTAGTCAGAGAAATAACTCAAGGAAATGAAATAAAAGGCAGCCAGATTGGAAGGGAAGAAGCAAAACTATCTCTACCTGTAGATTACATGTCCTGTATGTAACAGAAAATACCAAGGAGTTTATAAAACAAACAGCACCAATAAATTCAGAAATATTTAAAGATATAAATTCAATGTAAAAATTGTATTTCTATAAAGTAGCAATGCATGAACTAAGATAAAATTGAGAAAATTCCATTTATAATAGAATTGAGTAAAATATGAGTAAAATTTAAAAATGCTTAGAAATAAAAAGAAGCACAAAACTTATACTCTGAAACTACAAAACATTGTTGAAAAAAATATATAGACCATATAACTAAAATGAAAGACATGGCCGGGCATGGTGGCTCATGCCTGTAATCCCAGCACTTTGGGAGACTGAAGTGAGTGAATGACTTGAGGTCGGGAGTTTGAGACCAGCCTGGTCAACATAGTGAGACCCCTGTCTCTACTAAAAATACAAAAATTTAGCCGGGCATTGTGGTGTGCACCTATAATCCCAGCTACTTGGAAGGCTGAGGCAGGAGAATCACTTGAACCCAGGAGGCAGAGGTTGCAGTGAGCCAAGATGGCGCTACTGCTCTCTAGCTTGGGTAACAGAGCAAGACTCCATCAAAAATAAATAAATAAATAAAAATAAGGAAAGATATTAATGGAAATACTTAATAATAATAAGTTACAGTTTCAATTCAATTCATGCAAAACCCTAGATTTATTTTTTGCAGAAATTGGCAAGCCCATCTTAAAATTTCTATGGATTTACAAGCAAGCCAGAATAGCAAAACAATCTTGAAATTAAAAAAACAAGTTGGAGAACTTCCCAATTTCAAAATTCATTAATCAAAACAATGTGGTATTGGTGTAAGTATGGAAACATAGATTGATGTAAAAGAATTTAGTGTGCATAAATAAATACACATTTATGAACAAGCCTTCAAAAGAGTATGAAGCCACCCCCATGTGGTCCCTGGAGGCAACAAACTCTCTCACCATCCCACATTCAGTTTTCACCAATTTTTACCTGAGTTTTCGTCCTGGTGTCCCATGTCCCATTGCGTCTTCCTCAGGTAAGCACATGCTCATATCCTGTTGCTCCTTGCAAACACTTGTGTCTCCTTAGATCTAGTCTATTTGATTGCTCTCAGAATCATCTCTCATACACATTAATCTTTGCTATTTGTCCATCTTTTTTGTTGTTGTATGGATATAGATATAACTCTTTTCAACTTACTGTGTCTCCAAGCAGAAACCCGAAGTATTATAGGATAGTGATATTATTTTAGTTTTCCTTTGTTTTTGTAACACGCTTTGCTTACCTTAAGAGTCAAAACTTAATCTTAGGTATTTTTTTTATCTTCAGCAATAAGCACAGGATGAGGTGTGCATAGCCCTAACCAAAAATTTGATTAGTCAAACTGAAGTCAAAGTCAGAAAGGCCTGCAGTTGTGTCATTTGGGGCAGAGTCTTAAGCAATTCGTGGCATCAGCCTCAGCATTCTGTGTTTATCCAATAGTATTAGATTTTATTTTCCTATTTTGGCATAGGTGATATCTTCCTTAATCAGACATGTATGCAAAGGTAATTAAATTATTTGAAGGACTCTCTCTATTATAGGAGGTATTGTGGAAAGGGCCAAGAATGATGAAAGGTTCTGGCAAAAAATGATTTTATTTAGTCACATTGTAGGCTGCTTTTACCATATATGGTAGTGGTTTTGACTAAATATTAGAGCCACTTAGAAAGGTATCAAAATATTGGCTTGGCTCCACCCTAGAAAAACTAAATCAGAATCTCTGTGTTTGGGCAATGAAATTATTAAACCTCCCTATGGCATTCTAATCTGTAGTTAGAAAGGATAAGTATGGTGCTAATTAGTTTGTATGCTAGAAATAAATATCACCTGTATTTAATTATTATAGATATAATTCCATCAAAATATGGATGAGTAAAACTATAAATTTAACCAAGAAAAAACTAACCATATCATGATATTTTTTAGTCACTAATAAGGTTTTTATAAGAATCTTCTGTAAGCTCTCTTCAGCCTATGATAATGTTCGATTAACCTGTCTCCTAAAAATCTACTTAATTATAAGAATGTTAACTTCATCTGCATTAATTTAGACCAAGAGACAGATAGGAAAGTCAATAGGAGTAGGAGAGATGTGTAATTAGTCTTGGTAATGTCAGCCTGATATCTCGTTCCCCAGATAGTGCCTAAACACTATTACTTCTACTCTCATATAGGTCCTTTAGTCTCAATGACATTCTCCAAGTTTCTATATAAATTAGGATAGGTTAATTTTTTCTGTGGTAACAAATCAATCCTAAAATGTCACTGAACTATTAAAATAAACATTTATTTCTCACTTGTACAGAGCCTGCTGCATATCTGAATGATTTTCTAAAATAACTATGTTCTATACTTAAGAGTCAGATATCCAAACTTCTGTGGGTGCCATCACCATATTGCTCAATTATTACACACCCATCCATGTGCTTCTGCTATGGTAGACAACTATGCATGGATTTTCTATTCCCTCAGTCCAGAAGTGGTATATATTCTGCTCACTGCACATTGGACAATACTAGACATGAGGCTTCACTCAATCACAAGGAAAAGGAATGTAATCCTCAATTTATTATTTCCAGATTTCTAATTCACAAGTGAATTATTTTTAATATTGCAATTGAGAATTTAATTCATCATTAGTACATATGTAATTTATCTAATTACATTTGTCTAGTGTTTAAGTTTTGTCTCTTATAAATCAAAATACCATTTGATTATTGCTTCAAATAGAATAAAAATTTAACACTAAAACACTGATACCTAGCTCATCTAAGACATACTAAAAGACAAATGCAATAATACTCTATGAGAACAAGGTGGTTAACATACCTTCCTTTAAAAAAATTCAAGCCTGAATCAAGCCTTAGGATACTATAAGGTAAGTCACTAGCCAATAAAATAATCAATTTCTAGATTCTGGTCATTGGTCTCTTTTTATTATAGGTCCCTACCACATACACTTACGAGGTTCCTGTAAAATGTATGCTGGTTAGGAACATTGGGATTTTTTTTTTTTATTATTATACTTTAAGTTCTAGGGTACATGTGCATAACGTGGTTTGTTACATATGTATACTTGTGCCATATTGGTGTGCTGCACCCATCAACTCGTCAGCACCCATCAACTCGTCATTTACATCAGGTATAATTCCCAATGCAATCCCTCCCCACTCCCCCTTCCCCATGATAGGCCCCGGTGTGTGATGTTCCCCTTCCCGAGTCCAAGTGATCTCATTGTTCAGTTCCCACCTATGAGTGAGAACATGCGGTGTTTGGTTTTCTGTTCTTGCGATAGTTTGCTGAGAATGATGGTTTCCAGCTGCATCCATGTCCCTACAAAGGACACAAACTCATCGTTTTTTATGGCTGCATAGTATTCCATGGTGTAGGAAAATGTGGCACATATACATTGGGATTTTTAACTTACTAACTTATTAGTGGTGATGTCAAGTAAAATAGGCTAAGTATATTTAATGAAATTGAAATTTTACAATAACTACCCTTATTTCTCATGGATGCCTACTTTTAGAAAGTTACATTTTTAAGGATTATTGATATTTTCTGAATACTGTGCATTTAAAAATACCATCATATAAATCCTCTTAATATTTTTATACTCTGTCTATTATACAATAAAAATTATTTAAACCCAAAAATAATATCATATGACTAGAAACCAACTTGAAAATAGACAATAGAAACACATAACTACAGTGGAGTTTGCTGGCCAAGAATTAATATGTCACAGATATGAAGGAAAAGGCATAGAAAATAAACTAAAAGACAATTGCGCCAAAGAATCCAAATCTATATAATATAATAAAGACTCTGAAGCTGAAAAATACAATTCATGAGTTAAGAACTTTTTATACAGTTTTCATAGCACGTTAAACACAGCAAAAGAAAGAACAAATAAACTGGGAGAAATATAAAATACTTTTTAAATTGAGCAAAACAAGGAATATAAATGGAAAATATATATAACATCATTAGGAATATATGGGTTAGAGTAAAACAGCCTAATATATGTGTACTTGTTTGAGAAAGAATAGAAGAAAAAGATAGTCATCGATAGTATTTGAATAACTAATGTTGAAAATTCAATAAATACACCAGCCCACAGATTCAAAAAGTTATAAGAATCCCAACAATAAGCACATAACAATGACTACATATAAGCAAACATAATAAAATTACTAAAAGTAGGACAAAACAAAACGAGACTCCTGAAAAGACACACATTACTCTCTTAATAAAAATGCTGTATTTTTAATGTATATAGAAATCTAATTATGTATTTTTTTTTTCAGTACTTTAAGTATGTTATTTCCTTATCTTATGGTTTTGTGTAGTTTTGTCAGAGGCATTTGAACAAGAGCAACTCCATCTTGGACAGGGGCTGGGTAAAACAAGGCTGAGACCTACTGGACAGCATTTCTAGGAGGTTAAGGCATTCTTAGTCACAGGATGAGACAGGAGGTTGGCATAAGATACGGGTCATGAAGTCCTCACTGATAAAGCAGGTTGCAGTAAAGGAGCCAGCTAAAACCCACCAAAATCAAGATGGTGATGAGAGTAACCTCTGGTCATCCTCACTGTTACACTGCCACCTGCGCCATGACAGTTTACAAATGACATGGCAACATCAGGAGGTTACTCTATATGGTCTAAAAAGGGGAGGCATGAAGAATCCACCCCTTGTTTAGCATATAATCAGAAATAACCAGAAAAATGGGCACCCAGAAGCCCGCAGGGCTGCTCTGCCTATAGAGTACCCATTCTTTATTCCTTTACTTTCTTAATAAACTTGCTTTCACTTGAAAAAATAAAATAAAATAAATAAAAATAAAAAATAAAAATAAAAATGCTGATGCCTGAAATTATGAAAGAGATAATAAAATGGAATAAGACCACTATAAAAGTAAAAAATAAATTGTCAATTTAGAAGTTTATGCTGAGAAACAAATATCCTTATAAAATAAAGAGAAATAAACTATTCATGCTGAAAAACAAAAAGGAGAAAATGAATGTACCATCAATAGATGCATTCACTATTAGATATATAAAAGGAATTACTATAGACAAAAGAAAAAAATCACATAAACACAGGAAAGATATTAGTGAATGTGATCCAGATTGTCTTACCAATCAACAATTACGGTAGCTTATGGATAAAAATGTATAAAATAAAATTGTTAACATAAAATCTGAGAAGTAATTGGAGCAAAATGTTCAAAGCTTTAGTATTTTCATAGTCATTATGAATTAATAAAATTTTACATAATTATAATGTCAAATATGTATTTTTAACCTTTAAAATATTAAAATACTTAATACTGTGAATATTAAATTAATGTAAAACACCTGTGTTTTGAAGGAGCAGAGCAAAATGGTGGAATAGAAGTCTCCACCAATCATCCCCCAACAGGGGTGAGCACTCATAGTAACTGGTTTTAACTCCATAGCACTGAAAGAGGCACTAAAGAGACAGAGAAAATAGTCTTAAATAGCCGACGTACTCCCACCCACGCCCACATTCTCCCTGCACTACTCTCACGGTGCCGAGAGCATTTCTGGGAACTGAGGGAGGAAGAACACAGCAATTGTGAGGCATTAAACTCAGCGTTGTCCTTTTAGAGTAGAAAGGACAACCAGACCAAACTCAGATGATGGCTGGCCATGAAGTGAACATTTAAACCAGCCATAGGCAGAGGGGAATTGCAGATCCCAGTGGTCAGAACTCTTATGCGTGTCCTAGTACTGAACTAGGCCTAGAGACAGTGGACTGAGGAGGCATGTGAAATACTGAGATACCAGCTGGGGCAGCCAAGGGAGTGCTGGCATCACCCTTCCCCTAACCCCAGGCTGCACAGTTTAGATCTCCAAGAGAGGCCCCTTCCTTCCATTTGAGGAGTGAAGAGGGAAGAATGGGGAGGACTTTGTCTTATACCTTGGATACTGGCTCAGTCACAGCAGGATAGGACACCAGTCAGAACCACACGGCCCCCATTCCAAACCCTAGTCCCAGGTAATATTTCTAGACAACACTGTGGGCCAGAAGAGAACCCATTGCCTTGAAGGAAAGGATCCAGTCCTAGCAGCGTTCACCATCTTCTAACCGAAGAGCCCTTGGGCCCTGAATAATCAGTAACAATACCCAGGTATTATCTTGGGGGCCTTTGTTGGGCCTCTGAGACTTGCTGGCTTCAGATGAGACTCAGCACATTACCCGTTGTGGCTATAGGAAAAACCATTTCTTCTTGAGAGAAGCAGAGGGAAATGTAATGGCGACTTTGCCTTGCACCTTAGGTACCACAATAGCCTTAGTGGGATAGAACATCAAGCAGGCTCTTAGGCTTCCTGATTCCAGGACTTGACTCTTAGTATTTCTGGACATGTCCTGGGCTAGAGGGCAGCCTACTGCCCAAAGGGCAAGTACCAGGCCAGGCAGCATTCGCTACAAGGTGACTTAAGAGCCTTTGGACCTTAAGGTAATGTCAGCAGTAATCTGGCAGTACCCCTAATGACCTGGGGTGGTGATGCCTATGGGGTCAGGCTCTCTTCTGCTTTTTGAAGTGGGAGGAAAGAGTGGGAAGGAATGTATCTTGTGGTTTGAGTGCCAGCTCAGTCGCAGTACAATAGAACACCAGATAAACTTCTAAGGTTTTTGACTCTGGTCACTGACTCCCAGATGGTACCTCTAGATCGACCTGGGCTCTAGGAGACCTTGCCAACTGAAAGGAAGAACACAAGCCTGGCTGGCTTTGCCAGTGACTGACTGTAGAGCCCCAGGGCCTTCAGCAAACATAGGCAGTATACAGGGAGAAGTTACAGTGGGCCTTGGGTGAGACTCACAGCTCTCCTGGCTTCAGGCCTGACACAGAACAGTTATAGTAGTGGTGGCCACAGGGGTGCTTGTATCACTCCACCCCCAGCCTAAGGTGGCTTGGAACAGAGAAAGAGACTGTTTATTTTAGAGAAAGTAAGGGAAAATAATAATAATCTCTGCCTGATAATCCAAAGAATTATCCTGGATCTTGTCTAAGACCATCAAGGTAGTACCTCTATGAGTGCAAGAACGAGAGCATTCTGGACCTGGGGTATCCCTTAAAAACAGATACAGCTTAGATTACACCACCAAAATCCTTCTGAATATCCAGAAAGCCTTCCTGAGAAGGATGGGTACAAAGAAACCCAGACTGTATAGACTAAAATAAATAAGTAACTCCTCAATGCCCAGACACAGAATAACAGCTACTAGGGTCAACACAATTCAGGAAAACATGACCTGACCAAATGAACTAAATAAGGCACCAGGGACCAATTCTGGAGAAACAGAGATATGTAACCTTTCAGACAGATAAATGAAAATAGCTGCATTGAGTAAATTAAAAGAATTTCAAGATAACACAGAGAAGGCATTCAGACTCTATCTGTTTTCACAGAGACTGAAATAATTTAAAAGAGTCACACAAAAATTCTGGAGTTGAAAAATGCAACTGGCTTATGAAGAATGCATGAGAGTCCTCTAATAGCAGAATTAATCAAGCAAAAGGAAGAACTAGTATGTGTGAAAACATGGTATTTGAAAACATACAGTCTGATAAGACAAAAGAAGAAAGAATAAAAGACAATGAATTCTGTCAACAGGATCTAGAAATTAGCCTCAAAAAGCAAATCAAAGAGTCAATAGCCTTAAAGAGAAGATCAAGAAATAAATAGAAGTAGTAAGTTTATATAAAGGGAAAATAACAGAGAACTTCCCAAAACTAGAGAAAGATATCAGTATCGAAGTACAAGAAGGTTATGGAACATCAAGCAGATTTAACTGAAAGAAGACTACCACAATGCATTTAACAATAGAACTCTCAAAGATCAAACATAAAGAAAGGATGCTAAAAGCAGCCAAGAGAAGAGAAACAAATAACATGCAGTGGAGCTCCAATATGTCTGGCACAGACTTTTCAGTGGGAAACTTACAGGCCAGGAGAGAGTAGCAGGATATATCTAAAGTGCTGAAGGAAAAAAAAAAATTGCCCTAGAATAGTATATCAGGTGAAAATACTCTTTGACCATGAAAGAGAAATAAAGACCTTCCCAGAAAAACAAAAGCTGAGAGGTTTCATCTATGCTAGATCTGTTCTAAGTAAACAATAAAGGGAGTCATTCAATCAGAAAGAAAAGGACATTAATAAGCAATAACCAATCACTTAAAGGTATAAACCTCATTGATAATAGTAAGTACACAGAGAAACACAAAGTATTATAACATTGTAACTGTGGTGTATAAACTACTCTGATCCTAAGTAGAAAGACTAAATGATGAACCCATCAAAAATAACAACTACAACTTTTCAAGACATAATTGGTTAAATTAGGTATATATGACTATAGAAACAACAAGAAGTTAAAAAGTGGGGGGATGGGGGTAAGGTGTAGAATTTTTATTAGTTTTCTTTTGCTTGTCTATGCAAATAGTGTTAAGTTGTTATCAGGTTAAAATAATAGGTAATAAGATAGTATTTGCAAGTCTCATGATAACCTCTAACCAAAAAACATAAAAATGTTACACAAAATATAAAAAGCAAGAAACTAAATCATATAATGACCAGAGAAAATTCCCTTCAATAAAGGAAAACTGGTAACAAAGAAGAAAGGAAGATAAGACAACAAACAGAAAACAAATAACAAAATGACAGCAATTAGTTCTTAACAATAATAACATTAAATGTAAATGGAGTAAATTCTCCAATCAAAAGCCATACACTGGCTGAATGTATACAAATACAAGACCCACTGATCTGTTGCCTACCAAAAACAAACTTTACCTATAAAGACACATATAGACTGAAAACAAAGGGATGGAAAAAGAGATTCCATGCCAATTGAAACCAAAAGAGAGGAAGAGTTGTTATATCAGACAAAACGGATTTCAAAACAAAAACTATATGAAGAGACAAAAAAGGTCCCTGTATAATGATAAAAGGGCCAATTCAGCAAGAGGCAATAACAATTTTAAATATATATGCACCCAACACTGGAGCACCCAGATATATAAAGGAATATTCTTAGAACTAAAAAGAGAGATAGGCCCCAATACAGTAACACCTATAGACTTTAACACCCCACTTTCAGCATTGGACAGATCTTCAGACAGAAAATCAAAAAAGAAGCATTGCATTTATTCTGCACTGTAGACCAAATGAATCTAATAGATATTTACAAAACATTTCATCCAATGGCTACAGGATACACATTTTCTTCCTCAGCATATGGATCATTCTCAAGGATAGATCATGTGTTAGGTCACAAACCAAGTTTTAAAATATTTGAAAAAATTGAAATAATATCAAACATCTTCTCTGTCCACATGGAAAAAACTAGAAATTAATAACAAGAGGAATTTTGGAAACTATACAAATACATGGAAAGTACACAATATCCTCATGAATGACCAATGAGTCAATAAAGAAATTAAGAAGAATATTGAAAAATTTTTGAAACAAATGATAATACAACTACAACATACAAAAACCTTTGGGATACAGCGAAAGCAGGACCAAGAGGGAAGTTTATGGCTATATCAAAAACGAGAAAAAATTTCAAATAAATCACATAATAATGCATCTTAAAAAACTAGCGAAGCAAGAGCAAACTAAACCCAAATTAGTAGAAGAAAGAAAATAACAAAAATCAAACAGAAATAAGTGAAATTGAGATGAAAAAAATAAAAATAAAATGAAAAATTTGAGTTTTTGAAAAGATAAATGAAATTGACAAACCTTTAGCCAGACTAAGAAAAAATGACAGAAGATCCAAATACATCAAATCAGAAATGAAAAAGGAGACATTGCAACATTTACCACAGAAATTCAAAGGATTATTAGTGGCCACAATGAGCAACTATATATGCCAATAAATTAGAAAATCTAAAAGAAATGGACAAATTCCTAGACACATATAACCTACGAGGATTGAAACAGAAAGAAATTCAAAACCTAAACAGACCAATAACAAGTAATGACATTGAGGCCATAATGAAAAATCTCCCAATAAAGAAAAGCAGCTTTGCTGCTGAATTCTACCAGACATTTAAGAAAGAAAGAAATACCATTTCTACTCAAACACTTCTGAAAAACAGAGGTGGGAATACATTGAAACTCATTCTATGAGACCAGTATTACCCTGATACTGTAACCAGATGAAGACACATCAAAAAAAAAAAAAAAAAAAAAAAAAAAAAAAAAAAAAAAAAAAAAAAAGAAAGAAAGAAAAGAAAGAAAACTATAGGCCAGTATCTCTGATGAATACCGATATAAAAATTCTCAAGAAAATACTAGCAAACCAAATTCAACAATACATTAGAAAGTTCATTCATCATGACCTAGTGGGATTTATCCCTCAGATGAAAGGATGGTTTAACCTATGCAAGTCAATGTTATACATTGTATCAACAGAATGAAGGAAAAAACCACATAATCCTTTAAACTGACGCTGGAAAAGCATTTGATGGAATTCAACATCCCTTCATGATAAAAATCTCCAAAAACTAGTATAGAAAGAATATACCTCAACATAATAAAACCCGTATTTGACAGGCCAACAACTAGAATCATACTGAATGGGGAAAAGTGAAAGCCTTTCCTCAATATCTGGAACATGACAAGAATGCCCAATGGGACCAGTGTTATTTAACATAGTACTGGAAGTCCTACCTAGAGCAATCAGACAAAAGAGAGGCATAAAAGGCATCCATATTGGAATGAAAGAAGTCCAGTTACTCTCATTTGCAGATGATATAATATTGTATTTGGAAAAACCTAAAGACTCCACAAGAAAACTGTGTTAATCTGTTCTCATGCTGCTAATAAAGACATACCCAAGACTGGGTAATTTATAAAGGAAAGAGGTTTAATGGACTCACAGTTTCACATGGCTGGGGAGGCCTCACAATCATGGTGCAAGACAAAGGAAGAGCAAAGGGACTTCTTACATGGTGGTGGGCAAGAGAGAGCATGTACAGGGGAACTACCCTTTATAAAACTATCAGATTTCATGAGGCTTATTCACTATCACAAGAACAATGTGAGATGATTCAATTACCTCTCACCTGGTTCCTCCTGCGACATGAGGGAATTATGGGAACCACAATTCAAGATGAGATTTGGAAGGGGACACAGCCAAACCATATTATTCTGCCCCGGCCCCTCCTAAATCTCATGTCCTCACATATCAAAACCAATCATGCCTTCCTAACAGTCCCCAAAAGTCTTAACTCATTTCAGCATTAACTTAAAAGTCCACAGTCCAAGTCTCATCTAAGACAAGGCAAGTCCCTTCTGCCTATGAGCCTATAAAATCAAAAGCAAGTTAGTTACTTCCTAGATACAATGAGGGTACAGGTATTAGGTAAATACAGTCATTCCAAATGGGAGAAATTGGTCCAAACAAAAAGGCTACAGGCCCCATGCAAGTCCTAAATTTAGCAGACCATTCAAATCTTAAAGCTTCAAAACGATCTCCTTTGACTCTATGTCTCACATTCAGGGTCTGCTGATGCAAGAGGTGGGCTTTCATGGCTTTGGGCAGCTCTACCTCTGTGGGTCTGCAGGGTACAGATCCCCTTCTGGCTGCTTTCATGAGCTGGCATTGAGTGGCTGTGGCTTTTCCAGGCACACAGTGCAACCCATTGGTAGATCTACCATTCTGGTAGATCTGGAGGACAGTGCCCTCTTCTCACAGCTCCACTAGGCAGTGCCCCAGTGGAGACTCTGTGTGGGGGCTCTACCTCCACATTTCCCTTCTGCACTGGCCTAGTGGAGGTTCTCCATGAGGGATTCACCCCTCCAGCAAACTTTTGCCTGGACATCCAGGCATTTCCATACATCCTCTGATTGGTAGGTGGAGGTTCCCAAACCTCAAATCTTGACTTCTGTGCACCCACAGGCTCAACACTACATGGAAGCTGCCAAGGCTTGAGGCTTGCAGCCTCTGAAGCCATGGCCCAAGCTGTGGATTAGCCCCTTTTAGCCATGGTTGGAGTGACTGGGATGCAGGGCAGCAAGTCCCTAGGCTGCACACAGCAGGGGGGCCCTGGGCCCGCCACAAGAAACCATTTTTTTTCGTAGGCCCCTTGGTCTGTGATGGGAGGGGCTGCTGAAAAGGTCTCTGACATGCTCTGGAGACATTTTCATCATTGTATTAGTGATTTACATTTGGCTCCTTGTTACTTATGCAAATTTCCACAGTAGAAAAACCGATTAAATTTAAATTTATCCCCAGAAAATGGGTTTTTCTTTTCTATCATGTCATCAGGCTGCATATTTTCCAAACATTTATGCTCTGCTTCCTCTTGAATGCTTTGCCACTTGGAAATTTCTTCCACCAGATACCTTAAATCATCTTTATCAAGTTCAGAGTTTCAAAAATCTCTAGGACAGGGGCAAAATTCTACCAGTTTTTTTACATAGGAAAAGTGATCTTTACTTTAGTTCCCAAGAAGTTCCTCATCTCCATCTGGGACCATTTCAACCTGGACTTCATTGTCCATACCACAATCAGTATTTTAGTCAAAGCCATTCAACAAGTCTCTAGGAAGTTCCAAACTTTACTACATCTTCATGTCTTTTTCTGAGCCCTCCAAAATGGTTCAATCTGTGCCTGACACCCAGTTCCAAAGTCATTTCCACATTGTTGGGTATCTTAACAGCAGTGCCCCACTACCTGGTACCAATTTGCTATATTAGTCTATTCTCACACTGCCAATAAAGACATACTCAACATTAGATAATTTATAAAGAAAAGAGGTTTAATGGACTCACAGTTCTACATGGCTGGGGAGGCCTCATGATCATGGTGGAAGACAAAGGAAGAGCAAAGGGATTTCTTACATGGTGTTGGGCAAGAGAGAGCATGTGCAGGGGAACTCCCTTTATAAAACCATCAGATCTCACAAGATTCACTCACTATCATGAGAACAGTATGGGGGAAACTGCCTCCATGATTCAATTACCTCTCACCAGGTCCTTACCATGACATGAGGGAATTATGGGAGCCACAATTCAAGATGAGATTTGAGTGGTAACACAGCCAAACCATATCAAAACCTATTAGAACTGAAAAACAAATTTAGCAAGTTGCAGGATACAAAATCACATAAAAATAGCAGTAGCATTTCTATATGCCAACAATGAACAAATTAAAAATGAAGTTTAAAAAAGTAATCCCATTACAATAGCCATACACAAATTTAAATACCTAGGAATTAACCAAAAAAGTGAAAGATCTCTATAATGAAAACTATAAAATAATGATGAAAGAATTTAAAAAGACAACCAAAAAATGAGAAAAAAATTCTATATTCATGAGTTGAAAAATAAATATTGTTAAAATGTCCATACTACCCAAAGCAATCTATAGATTCAATATAATCTGTATCAAAATACCAATTAAATTCTTCACAGAAATAGGAGAAATATTCTGAAATATATAAGAATCCACAAAAAACCCAGAATATTCAAAGCTTTCTGAATGAAAATAAATAAATAAATAAAACCTTACGGAATTTCATTATCTGACTTCAAATTATACTACAGAGTTATAATAACCAAAACAACATGGTACTGTCATAAAAATAGACACACAGACTAATTGAACAAAATAGAGAACCAAGAAATGAATTCACACACCAGCAGTAAACTAATTTTCTACAAAGGTACCAAGAACATGAACTTGGGAAAAGACAGTCTCTTCAATAACTGCTGCTGGGAAACCTGGATATTCATCTGCCGAAAAGTAAAACTAGACCCCATCTGGTGCTGTATACAACAATCAAATCAAGTCTTTAAGATTAAAGACTTAAATCTAACACCTCATCAATGAAACTACTACAAAAAAAAATATTGGGAGAAAATCTCCAGGACATGGTTCTGTGCAAACACTTCTCAAGCAATACCCCACAAGTACAGAGATATTGCTTAAGGGTTATTGTTTAAAGCAACAATGGACAAATGGAATCACATTAAGTAAAAAGTTTCTACACAACAAAGGATACAATCAACAAAGTGAAGAGACAGCCCACTGAATGAGAGAAAATATCTGAAAAACTACCCATCTGTCAAGGAATTGATAATCAGAATATATCAAGAGCTCAAATAACTCTATAGAGGAACACTTTAATAATCTGATTTAAAAATTGGCAAAAGATCTGAATAAACATTTTTCAAAATAACACATACAAATTGCAAACAGGTACATGGAAAGATACTCAACATCATTGATCATCAGAGAAATGCAAATCAAAACTACAATGAGACATGATCTCACAGCAGTTAAAATAGCTTATATCCAAAAGGCAATCAGTAACAAATGCTGGCGAAGATGTGGAGAAAAGAAAACCCTTGTACACTGTTGGTGGGAACGTAGATTAGTACAACCACTATGGAGAACCATGTAACTAAATTTGATGTAAAAAAATTTAGTATTTGGAGGTTTCTCCAAATACTAAAAATCTAGCTGTCAAATCATCGAGCAATCCCACTTCTGGGTACATACATCAAGGAAAAGGAATCATTATATCAAAGAGATACCTGCACTACTATGTTTGTTGTAGCACTGTTTACAATAGCTAAGATTTGGAAGCAACCAACAGTCCAGCAATAGATTAATGGATAAAGAAAATTTGGTACTTACACACAATGGAGATCCAGTCATTTGCAACAACAATGTTGGAACTGGAGATTATTATGTTAAGTGAAATAAGCCAGGCACAGAAAGACAAACATTACACTTTCTCATATATTTGTGGGAACTAAAAATCAAAACAATTGATATCATAAACATAGAAAGTAGAAGGATGGTTACCAGAGGAAGAAAATGGTAGTCCGGTGTAGAGGTGAAGGTGGGGACGGTTAACGGGTACCAAAAAAAAAAAAAAAAATAGAAACCATGAATAAAACCCACTATTTGATAGCACAGTAGGGTGAATATAGTAAATAATAATTTAAATTTGCATTTTAAAATAACTTGTATAATGTAACGGGATTATTTGTGACTCAAAGGGTAAATGCTTGAGGGGACGGATACCTCATTCTCCATGACATGCTTATTTCATGTTGCATGCCTGTATCAAAACATCTCACATACCCCGTAATTACATACACCTACTATGTACCCACAAAAAAATTAATTAATGGAACATAGTAAGTATAAAGGAAAATGGAATAATAAGCTATATTTGATTAATTCAAAAGATAGCAAGATAGGAGACAAAAGAAGAATTACAAAATAGAAACACAAAATGAAAATAGTAGATATAAATCTAATTATATGTTGCTACATATATTCTAAAAATACCAAATAGTCATTAAAAGAGTCTGAATTATTTTAAAGTATGTATTGCTTCTCAGAGCACACCTTAAATATAAGAATGCACAATATTTGAAAAGTGGACCTTAAAAATATACTACGAAAACAGAAATAAAAAACTTGGTATAGCTATATTAATATTAAACAATGTTGATATTAATGAAAGCACTGCTAGAGATAAAGATGGACATTTTATAATAAAGGACTCAATTCCCCAGGTAGATATGTTGATTATAAGTGTGCCACTGGTAGTTTAATGTAGATAAATAATATTTGATGTAAATAAATTTTAAAAAGTCTATAATCACTGTGGGAGATATTTAATCAAATATTTCATAAACATATGAGCAGGCCGGGCATGGTGGCTCATGCCTGTAATCCCAGCACTTTGGGAGGCCAAGGCGGGTAGATCAAGAGGTCAGGAGATTGATACCATCCTGGCTGACACCGTGAAACCCCGTCTCTACTAAAAATACAAAAAATTAGCCGGGCGTGGTGGCGGGCACCTGTAGACCCAGCAACTCGGGAGGGTAAGGCAGGAGAACAGCGTGAACCCAGGAGGTGGAGCTTGTAGTAAGCCGAGACCGTGCCACTGCACTCCAGCCTGGGCAACAGAGCAAGACTCCGTCTCAGGAAAAAAAAAAAAAAAAGCCTATGAGCAAACAAAAATACAGTAAAGACAGAACATTTTTTAAAAACACAATTGAAAATGTATACATAAAATCACATTAAACATCTAGCCCAAAAAGAAAAAAGTATTTATTTAATGAGTATAGAAGATATATTTTTATGTGTCTTAGATCATGCAGCAAATCTAAACAGAAATTCAAAGAGTGAAATCATATTTAGATGTTTTCTGACTGTAGAAAATTAAACTAGAAATAAATGAGGAAAAGATCATTAGAAAGTTTCCAACTGTTAGAAATTAAGCAACATAATCCCAAACAACCCATGGGTAAAGAAGAAATCACAATAGAAATTGGAAAATATTTTAAGCAAAAAGATAATGAGGACACAGCATATGAATATTCGTGGGAAACAGCAACATCAATGTCTAGGGAGAAATTTATATTCTTACATGCGTATATTAGGAAAGAACAAAAATTGAAAATTAATGATTTAAGCTTCTATCTCAAGATGCTAGGAAATGTTAGCAAATCAAATAAACAAAAGTAAACAGAAGAATATAATAGAGAGAACTTAATGAAAGACAAAATGCACAAAAGAGTACATTAAAACAAGGAGGAGGTGACTCTTTGAAAATATGAATAATCTTAGTCAAATGCTAGCAAGACTGATCAATGAAAACATGGAACATTTACAAGTTACTGACATCAGAAATATGAAGAAATATCACTCCATATTTCATATTTTTATCACTGAAGACATGAAAATGAAAACAAAGATTATTGACACTTTTACTAATATATTTGAAAATTTTAAGAAAATAACTCGTTGAATAGTATATTTCAAGACTGACACATGAAAAGAAAATCTGAATAGCCCTACAAATATTTTTAAACATACAATCTATTATTAAAACCCTCCCCAGAAAAAAAAGATTGCTTCACTAGAAAAGTCTTTCAAACATTTAAGAAATCAAGCCAAACTTATAATAATCACCCTGATTTTATGTGTATGTGCATGTGTGTAGTAATTTTAAGAGATCTGTGTAAGGTTGAAATTAAAATCTAAACAGAATCATTAATTTTTTTCTCATGTAGTTCTCCTATCTTTTGTCTTTTTATGTGAATATTTTAATAATAATTATATCAAAGTCATAGTCAGTGAAGTCAATTATCTAGATCATGTGAAGTTGGGTATGTAGCTATCATCTGACGACTCTCTTGATTTTTTTTCTTGATCTCATTACTCTTGACATGCCTACATTTTTTTTTTTCCTAGCCATGTTGTATACAAAATGTAGAGGCTCCAGCTGATGGTGTTTTTCAACCAGGGGAAGTTTATCTTTTCCTTTTCCAGGTGGATAGACTAGCAAAAAAATCAACTTATTCCATTCTTGGATGGAGTTTAGTGGAGGCAGTGTTGCAGTTTTATGAAGATTTAGTCTACTTCTTACTCCAATCCTTAGACATAGATTTTAAAATTTTAAATTTAGAATTCAGTGAATTCACCAGGACTGCTCCCCTGTCTTACCACCAGCACCAGGATACTCTGGAAAACACTTTTCTGCTTTTCAGAATGTTTAGCTAAACCTTTTACTCTCAACTCATACAGCTTCAGAATTTGGCTAATGTCTTAAAAGAAAAATTGACTGAAACCATACAAATCTCCAAAGTTGTCTCTTTTGTACAGGTGTCTGTTTCTTTGTCCTACTGACTTTTTTGACAGCATATGAACTAAGAATTATTTTTACATTTTAAATAGTTCAGGGATAAAATATTTCATAAAATGTGAAATTTTATGACACTTAAATTTCACTAGTTTTGTTGGAACATAAACGCACTCATTCACTTACATACTATCTGGACAAATTTCACTACAATGGTAGAATTGAGTGGTTGACACAGAGACTCTATAGCTGCAAAGCTGAAAATGTGTACCTGTGTCCCTTAACAGAGGTAAGGGACCTCTTTTAAGGTCTTTTTTTTTTTTTTTCTTTTTTAATACACCATTTTCTGCTCTAGTATGTAAGACTACCAAAAGTTCTGCTAGTTTCTGTATCACTCAGCGAGGCCTTCTGTACAGGAAAAGTCCAGAGACTCATAGAATATTCATAGGATAAACTATGTCTTCAGATTGTAAATTCACCACTCTCTTGTTCCTTCACTCTATAATCTTTACCTATCAAAGGCTTTTTGCTTCAAAAATGCTCTGATTTCATTAAACAGGGTTTTCTTCCTCTGTTTTAACTATCATTTTTCACTTAATCTACTTTTTTCTTGCCAAAAGCAGTCGTATATCACAAAGTACTCCGTTCTGTTTTAAGTGGTAGATAATCATCACTTGAAAGAGCTGGATTATTGATATATGCTATTTTGCTTTTCATAAGAGGTATCTAGAAAAAAAGAAGCAGATAAAAATGAAGATATTATAGGGCACCAGAGAATTCCTGGTTTAAAAGGAACCAATAAAGTCTTCCAGTTTAAACCCTTATTTTGCAGTTTACTAAATCTTTACTTAGAGGGAAGTTTAAGAAGTTCATTACAACTGACCTTAAGGTTTTGATTGGCAGGACTAGAGTCCTTACCTTCTGAATCTAGAAGCCTTCCCTTTGCTTTCCTGTGTCCTTTATGTGACCTTCACTGTACTGTACAGGCTTATGTGTCCGTAGCTTTAGTTGGTGTAGTAGGCTGTGCTTGTTTGTATGCCTTCCTGGAGTTGTGTATATTTATATTACTGTGATTGACACAATTAGGTGATACTCTCATACTCGAGTTATTGAAAGTTATCTTTCAAATTTTTTCTGAGAAAGAATATTGTGTTTCTGCCTTCTTTGGTAAAATAAAATAACCAAGGATGTTTTTAAGTCAGCTCAAATTTATCCAAAGTAATTTAAATATTATTTTTGAAGTAAAAATATAATGTCATTTTAAAAATAGGGTTAATAAGAAAAATGCTGACAGTTTCACAGTGCTAGTGTCACCACAATCTAGCTCTTTATTCAAAGCACCAATTAAGTAAAACATTTACAGTTAGCTTGTCAGAAAATATTTTTTTAAAGTTAGCTTTTTAATATTTTTTTTGCATAGCCTCTGTCTTAATATCAAATCATTTATCTTTATACCTGCTAATGTAGTTTGTTATCATAGGCAGAATGACACATTCTATATAAAATACAGTGGACACAATAAAAAAATGTGTTATTGTAGAAGCTCATCAATAGATTGAATCAAGACTGAAGCACACCAAGTGTGTCTTCTATCTAACCTTTTTATTAGCAATAAATAATATTTGCCAAAAGTATTGAGTTGAATGTACTCTAGCAACATTTTATTTTCTGTACAGGTATATTAGACTATTATTTACAACACATTTAGAAATCTATTTATATTTAGAAATTCATTCAACTTTCTAAGTTTTCCATGAAATCTTTTGTGATTAAATATCCCAGCTTTACATCTTCCATTATGAAAATGTATTGTAATAGGACAAAACTCAGAATAGGCATAATTTTAAAACATTTATTCAGTAGTATTCTCATTTCTATTGACCTTAAGAATATTAAAAATATATATTATTTACAGAAGAGTTTTTAGATTTAGCCAAACATTTCTTACCTTTCATAGTAATACTCTTTTAGTCCAGAGATTAGCATAATAGCAACATGGGTCAATTTAGAAAACAATCGATAATTTTCCATTATTTGTCACTTCCATTGTATTGACTTGTTATTAAACTATTATTAAAGAACAACGGCCCTTCAATATTTGGATTTTTACAAAGCTATATAATAAAAACTTTTCGGTAGTTTAAAATAAATTTTATTTCCTATAAAAATTTGTGGAGTCTACATGCGTCCAGTATTTGGAAAGAAAAAACATTAAACTTCCTGTTTATTATTGGTCTTCCTGGAACTAGAAAGGATCAGAGAAATGAAGCAGAATGCAAATATGATCCAAGAGAGCTCTCAAAAGTAATGTAAAATACGTAAATACAGGTACAAATATAGAGAAAAAATGTAAATTCTTCAATTTATTTGGATTTCAGTAAATTATTTCCCATAGCCAAAATCATAGTTTAAATATCAATAAAATATTTTTTGTTAATATGACTTTGCTGGTAAATAACATAATACCAGGTTGAGTATGCATACAATAAAGTTTCAGTGGCAGTTTAACTGGGTAAATGAATGATGCAAAACTATGAAGAACAAGATATAATGTACTGGCAGGAAAAAGAAGGGGCTAGTATGGTAATAAGGAAACACTTCGTGGTTTTGAATTTTGTGAAACATTTTCAGTGACTGGGAGGTATGTGTATAATTCAGAAAATGATAAATATGCTACAATAAAAAATAAAGATCAAATATTAGCATTTCAATATATCTAAGTTTTATTCCTCGCTTATGTCATCTTCCCCATGTGTATTTGTTGCAAATGCACTATTTCTATATTAGGAGAGATAAGGCACAACAAACAGCCAAGAGATAGTATTTTTTAGGAGCAGAGAAAACAAAACAAAACATAAAAATCCTCTGGCATTTAGTTAAGAAAGACCACATGGACTATGATATTCTGAGAAGCCTCCATTGTTAATTAGTAGGTTAATAGATTTGTATGTGGCACCATAAATAACAGAAAACAAATTCTTTAAAAAAGTCAAATAAAAAATATTAACAAATGCTAATTATGTACACACAATTGTTTTATTGCATTTTGCTTTACTGTGCTTTGCAGATATGGTGGGGTTTTTTTTGTTTTTTGTTTTTTTTTTACAAATTAAAGGTTTGTAGCAACCCTGCATCAAGCATATCTATCAGCAAATGTTTCCAGCACCATGTGCTAACTTCATGTTTCTGTGTCACATTTGAGTAACACTTGCAATATTTCATTACTTTTCATTATTATTACATCTTTTCTGGTTATTTGTGACCAGAGATTTTGATAGTACTACTGTAATTGCTTTGGGGTGCCACAAACTGTACCCATATTAGACAGTACGCTTAATTGATAAACATGATATGTGTTGTCGCTACTGCTCTGACCAGCCATTTCCCCACTTCCTTCCCTCTCCTTCGGCTTTCCTATTTTCTGAGATACAACAATATTGAAATTAGGTTAGTTAACTCTACAATGGCCTCCAAGTTTTCAAGTAAAAGGAAGAGTTGCATACATTCCACTTTAAATCAAAAGCTACAAGTGATTAAGCTTAGTGAGAAAGGCGTCTTGAAAGCCCAGAGAGGCCCAAAGCTAGGCCTCCTATACCAAACAGTTAGCCATGTTATGAATGCAAAGAAAAAGTTCTTGAAGGAAATTAAAAGTGTTACTCCAGTGAACACGTGAATGATAAGAAAGTGAAACAGCTTTATTGCTGACATGTAGCAAGTTTTAGTGATCTGGATAGAAGATCTAGCCAGCCACAACATTCCCCTAAGCCAAAGGACAATCCAGACCAAGATCCTAACACTTCAATTATATAAAGGTTGAGAGTGGTGAGGAAACTGCAGAAGAAAAGTTTGAATCTAACATAGGTTGGTTCATGAAGTTTAAGGAAAGAAAATGTTTTAAAACTATAAAAACCCTAGAAGAAAACCTAAGTAATACCATTCAGGACATAGGCATGGACAAGGACTTCATGTCTAAAACACCAAAAGCAACGGCAACAAAAGCCAAAATTGACACATGGGATCTCATTAAACTAAAGAGCTTCTGCACAGCAAAAGAAACTACCATCAGAGTGAACAGGCAACCTACAGAATGGGAGAAAATTTTTGCAATCTGCTCATCTGACAAAGGGAAATATCCAGAACCTACAAAGAACTCAAACAAATTTACAAGAAAAAAACAAACAACCCCATCAAAAAGTGGGCAAAGGATATGAACAGACACTTCTCAAAAGAAGACATTCATACAGCCAACAGACACATGAAAAAATGCTCGTCATCACTGGCCATCAGAGAAATGCAAATCAAAACCACAATGAGATACCATTTCACACTAGTTAGAATGGTGATCATTAACAAGTCAGGAAATAACAGGTGCTGGAGAGGATGTGGAGAAATAGGAACACTTTTACACTGTTGGTGGGATTGTAAACTAGTTCAACCATTGTGGAAAACAGTATGGCGATTCCTCAAGGATCTGGAACTAGAAATACCATATGACCCAGCCATCCTGTTACTGGGTATGTACCCAAAGGATTATAAATCATGCTGCTATAAAGACACATGCACACGTATGTTTATTGCAGCACTATTCACAATAGCAAAGACTTGGAATCAACCCAAATGTCCATCAGTGACAGACTGGGTTAAGAAACTATTTTCATAATATAAAAGTGCAAAGTGAAGCAGCAAGTGCTCCTGTAGAAGTTAAAGCAAGTTATCCAGAAGATCAACTAAGATCATTGATGAAGAAGGCTACATTAAACAAATTTTCAGTGTAGATGAAACAGCTCTGTATGGAAAGAAGATGCCACCCAGGATTCACAGCTAGAGACAAGAGGTGCATGGTTTCAAAGCTTCAAAGAACAAGCTGACTCACTGATTATGTAGCAGGATAGGCGGCAGACAAAACTCCTCAGACACCGCGTTAAAGAAGGAAGGGTTTATTCGTCCAGGGGCATTGGCAAGACTCGTGTCTCAAGAGCTGAGCTCCCCGAGTGGGCAATTCCTGTCCCTTTTAATGGCTCACAACGCTAAGGTGTGCGTGTGAGAGGGTCGTGATCGATTGAGCAAGCAGAGGGTACGTGACTGGGGGCTACATGCACCAGTAATTAGATTGGAACAAAACAAGATGAGGATTTTCACAGTGCTTTTCTATACAATGTCTGTAATCTATAGATAACATAACCGATTAGGTCAGGGGTCGATCTTTAACTACCAGGCCCAGGGTGCAGTGCCGGGCTGTCTGCCTGTGGATTTCATTTCTGCCTTTTAGTTTTTACTTCTTCTTTCTTTGGAGGCAGAAATTGGGCTTAAGACAATATGAGGGGTGGTCTCCTCCCTTAGTTAGGGGCTAATGCAGCTGGTGATATTAAATTTATTGAGTTATTTAAGTGAATTTAAATAAAGCCATTTGCATTTACTAATCCAAAAACTTAGGGTCCGTAATAATGATATTACATCCACTCTTTCTGCACTCTATAAACAGAACAATGAAGTCTGGTTGACAGCATATATGTTTATATTATGGTTTACTGAAAAATTTTAATCCACTCGAGATCTACTGCTCAGCAAAAGAGTTTCCTTTCAAAATATTACTGCATATTGAAATTGCACCTGGTCACCCCAGAGCTCTGATGGAGATGTACGAATTAAATGTTATTCCAAGCCTGCTAACACTATATCCATTCTTTAGACCATGGATAAAGGAGTAATTTTGACTTTCAAGTCTTATTATTTAAGAAAGATATTTTGTAAGGCTATAGCTGCCAGAGATAGTGATTTATCTAATGGATCTAGGTAAAGTCACTTAAAATCTTTCTGGAAAGAATCCACCAAATCCACCATTCTAGATGTCATTAAGAGCATTCGTGATTCATGGAAGGAGGTCAAAATAGCAACATTACCAAGAGTTTGGAAGAAGTTCACTGCAACCCTCTTGCATGACTTTGAGGGGTTCAAAACCTTAATAGAGGAAGTAACTGCAGATATGGTGAAAATAGCAAGAGAATTATATTTAGAAGTGAAGGCTGAAGATGTGACTGAATTGTTGCAATCTCATGATAAAACGAACAGATGAGTAGTTGCTTCTTATGGTTGAACAATGAAAGTGGTTTCTTGAGACAAAATATATTCTTAGTGAAGAGTCTGTGAAAATTGTTGAAAGGAAAACAAATAATTTAAAATATTATTTCAACTTAGTTGATAAAATATCAGCACGGATTCAGAAAATGGACTTCAATTTTAAAAGAAGTTTTCCTGTGGGTAAAATGCTATCAAAGAGCATTGCATGCTATAGTGAAATCTGTAATGAAAGGGAGAGTCAGTCGATAGGGCAAACTTCATTGTTGTCCTATTTTCAGAAATTTTCACAGACACCCCAGCCTTCAACAGCCTCCTCCCTGATCAGTCAGCAGCCATCCACATTGAGGCAAATAATATTGCTAAGAAAAATTTTTTAAAACCACACACACACACACACACACACACACACACACGAGAAAAGTCTATATTAGTTTGTGACTAAAGATGTCCAAGACTTGATAATATATTTAATTTTAAAGAAGAGAAAATTAGAAACACAGATCAACAATATACATTTTAGGGATTGGAAAAGTATATTAGTATGTTTATACATAAGCACGAAGAGCAAGACAAACAACTTTTGAAACAAATGCATTTGAAAAACTTCATCCTCCGTGAAAATCATCTCAAAGTAGAAGCAAGGTGAAACAAACGGGGCTTCTCTGTACCTTGAATAACAATGTGTAATTAAGGGTGACATAATTTTATATTCATGGAAGCCTTTTTTCTTTGAAATTTACTCATACTCTCAGATATCTTAGAAAGGTAATGCGATTTGTAATATGATCTTTAAAATGCACAGTGTGACTGGCATGGTTTAAACATAATATTTAGTTGCAGTATCACCCCAAATTATCCTAGCAGGTAGAGCTGAGGCAAGCCACCAATTTTGACTCCACATGTACTCTAGATACCAAAAAAATGGATAAATTGGATTCGTTTGTGCTCTCCTTTTTGCTCGTCTTTATGAGCAGTGAAATTGTATAGATGGAGACTTCAGTTCACAGAGAGGAAAGCTGCAGGAGTTTGCACCTCCTAGGGAAATACGGACTGCAAATGGATCCAGCAGTCATCATGCTGAACAGGGTGGGTGTGGGAGGTAGTTATTTTAAGCAGCAAGCTCCAAGTGTCTGAACTCTAGTGGGGGGAAGGTAAAACCCATGAATAGTGCACATTCTAGAAAAGATTAATTTGGCTCTTCAAATAGTTGTTACTCAAAAGGTTATCAATAGGTTTCCAAGACTTAATAAGGTATGATTTTATAGTTTTCATCAGTGTTACTGTATGATCTTCAACAAGTCACTTAACCTCTCTGTGCCTCAGATTTTTTCCTCTGCAAAGTGGAGATAATGTCTAAAGATCAAAGAGTAAGTCAGAAGAGCACACGAGGTCTCTTCACAATTTAGCATGTGTGGTTCTATAATTCACAAGGGGCTTCTACCTTTGTAGTCCACAAAGAACTATTAACCATAATGAGTCACGCCTGTAACCTTTAAAATTATGGCCACTTACCTCCTACCTGTATGTTTAACATTTTTCTAGATTCTCAGCTAGCTCTGCTCTGACCTGGGGCTAATTTAATAAATCCTTGATCTGTAATGGCTAAGAGCTAAGTACCTAACTATCAGGGTGGCTTAAGGATTAAATGTGTTAATGCATTAAAGCTCTTAACCTAGTGCTCCACACACACTAATTGCTCAATAAGTGCTAGTGTTAGTGGGTGTGTTGATGGTTATCATTAAAATGGCCATTTTGCTCATTGTGTTGTTAATCTTTTTGATGACCCACTCCAACTTAATACACTAATTTCGTGATACAGTGATAAGTGTCCTAAGTTTCTTTTGACCAGGTTCCAACTGTGCATTATAATTCCATCAGTTTTACTTCTCTTTTGTTCTTTGGCCTCATTTCTTGGGCTCCATCATAGCTTCACTCACCAGTCCCTCTGTGCCCCAGTGCCTCACCTCTCTCACTACACCTCACTAGCTTTTTTGAGGTCTCCAATGGAGCTGCTAAAGAGCACACTTCTTGCCTAAGTTCTGAAGAATTTAGGAAATAATATAAAGGTGAAAATATCAACTTTCACAGGGATTAAACAGATGTTAGAGAGTGCAGGTTTAGGTAAGAGATCAATGGACTTCCTAACACTGAACTTCAGTACTAGGCAACCAGGTGGGGATGACTGCTGCTAGAGGAAAACAAATTAAAGAGGAGGACAGTCTGGGGCTGAGCCTAGATGCCCAGGTTTTCCCATACATTTTCTAATTGAATAAGTGAATAAAGGTTTGGAAAGAGATTAGCTAGATGTATCCTTAATGTAAAAAGTCCCTCCTCAGGAGAACTTAAGTGGTAAAGGGGCAATGGTTTGATGGGACAGACTCTCTCCTGATTGTACTTTCTAGACTGCAAGAGGTGATCTCTAGATTTTGGCCTTGTTTGGACTAAAGTCTACGACAGTTATTAAAATATTTGATATTTAATTTGGGACAGTAGTAAGAGAGTGATATAAACCCTCTATAAAACCTTTACTGTTTAATGGAGTTCTACATTAGAGTAGATGGGATACAAGTTTGTGTTCACAATACAAATTTAGCAAGCATAATATTTAGTATTAATCAAAAAGAGACTCTGGGGAGAGATGCTGCAAATGCAGCATCCTCTCTTAAGACAAAATAAAAACACTAATTTTAAAAGGCCTACCTGTATCCATATATAAAGGCAGTGGATAAGCAAGATAATATTTTCAGGCATAGACATTAAATTTTTATGTTATATTTCCTGATGTTACAGTCATCTCCTCTAAAATATATGAGCTAGGGTATCATTTTTGCTGATTCTTTATCACAGTTTTGTGCCCTCTAGAAACTCTTTTCCATTGTATAAGATAGTGCTGTTGGTCATCATCAAGCACTTTCAGGATTTTAACTCATTAAAATATTTTACAGGGATAAAAAATATTTCATTTTGAAGTGCGTCCTAAGGATTCCATGTGGACCAGCAGTGAACAATAAATTAACAGAAAAGGAACTAAACATAGTGTCAAACAGTGAAATAAATAAATGCAAATAAATTACATGGGCTTCATCTCTCGTAATTACGAGTTAGAAAAATAGAACAGAAAGTCTGATGGGACTTGCTTTTTTTGCTTTCTCCTTTTAGAATCTTAGTGGTTTGTGTGGTGGTGGTAACAGCGTGCATGGGCAAGGCGAAGACCAACTCTGTCTTAATAACTATACTTTTAAGCATGTTTTCAGCCATTACCAATGTGTTCCAGAGACAAGCAGAACTCTTGCTGACCTATAACAAAATAAGCAGCCTTCACTGAATATTTATACTGAGCAAGTCGTGTGCTAAGCAGTTTGCATGGGATATGCCATTTCACCTTTCAGCTAGTCAGTAATTTAGGTAGTATTATCATCCTCATTTTACAAGCTAAATTTTTAAAAACTTAGGTTTAAAAAGTTTGTATATCTCATACAAGAACAATCGGCTACAAATAATTAGAGCTAGGGTTTTTAGCTGTTCTTTGATTCCTTAGTCCATCCCCAAAGCCACTGAATTCCAAATTATTCACTATAGGAAGGATTATACACAGATATTGATAAATAAGTACATATATAAATATGATGTGTTGATTCAATATTTATTATTTTTTGTTTTTATTTTTACTGCTATGGATATATAGTAAATCTGGGTAGTGGCTCTAACTGGTTCAGTTGTATTTACAAAAGTAACAAAATAAGTTCTTGGGGTGTGCCCTGCTTCTTTCTGCTCTTTCACTTTCTGACATCATTCTTGTCTTAATCTCTAGGCAGCTAATATCCTCATGCCACGTGCGAAGTATCCAGAGCTGACTATTGTGTTTCATAACAGCCTTCCTTTAAGTTCAGGTTTTCCCCTCTTGCCCTACTTCTCCCTTCAAGCATTAGTCTTGCCCTTTGATTGATGCTACTGTTTGAAGCTCAATGCAAAACAAACAAATTATCAATTAATATGGCCCCAGAAATTGCTAATAAGTAATGGCATAACATCTTCAGGGTATTTGCATTTTAAAAGTGAAGTCTACCACATCAAATGATACTTTTAGGATGGGGAGTTTCCTTATTTTGTTTGCTTGTTTCTAAACTCAGGATGGGTTATCAGTTCCGTTGACTATGTAAAAAACATTAGGAATGCATGGTTTTGAGTTGCATCTTCATTTTGTAATGTGATGAAACACGTAAATAGACCTTTTAAATACATGACATTACATTTACCTTTTCTTTAAACTAGGGATTATTCTAGATGCTATCGTCTCTCATATTCACTTTTTCTCCAATGACTATTTGGTATTTTGCATCCAAAATTTGCTAATTTCTGTGTGAAAATATAATAATATCTTTAGGATAAAAGATATTTAAACTTTGCCTAAAACTCAAGAAAAAATATTTGTAAGCACACCTTTTCCATGGCAGAGTTAGCTTCCAATACCATTAGAGGTCTTAGAAGAAAAAAAAAAAAAAAAAAAAGGTACAGTCTCTTTGAAATACTGAGGCTCTGTCAATTTATACTGGCTATGAAAATGACCACCAAGGTCAAATCAAGCAACAATCATATATTTGACTTTTTTCCCGTGAGCACCTCATTTCTTCTTTCAAGGTAGTATTGAATATATTCAGTAATGGCAGACTTTCCCTACCTTGTCTGTGGAGGAGAGGAGCAAAACACAACAATGAAGACCTGCAAAACATAGAATGCAAAGAATGAGAGTGAATTCAATCCAGGTCTGGTAGACTTTACAATTTATTTGCAAAGTTTGATTTTAATAATATTAACTTCTATTTTCTTTATCANACAAGCACACAATGTCCACAGTCAGTCTTAGGATGAACGCAACAAAGATGTTTCTCTATAAATGCATAGATACTGAATATACTACACATGAAGTATACATGATGAATATGTGATGAATCACTCTTAAAACCTATTTCAATAGTCAGTTTTTTGATCAGAGTTTCTCTGTATCTGTATCTCAAACCACATTAATCTTTTAGGATCATTCAAGCTATTTATACTACTTCCATACCTTCAAATAGAACAAATTACTCTCTCCACAGATTTGAAGTATCAAACATTTATTCTGACACATTCATAGGTTTATTACTTTAAACCTTAAAATGATAAAATATGAGTAAGCCTTTTACATTCATTTCTTAGTAGAGATAGGAAAATTTTATACTAGCTTCAATTCTTCACAGAATAATTTCCCCTATTTTGGTTCAATAGTGTCATTAGAAAAATAAATGTGTATGTGTGTTTGTGTGTGTGTGTGTTATGGTTCTCTGGAGATAGCTTGTAATTGAGAAGAAAAAAGAGCATTTTTTATCCACGGTCTCCCTAACAACAGTGGATTTTTCAGCATTTGTTTACTTAATGAGGGGTTATCTCCATTTCCACGTGCCTTCAATTTAATTTATTCAATTCAGTGGTGAGCACAAGTATGTAGCCCCATTATTTTATAATATCACCTTGTTTGTTGCAACCATTTCCTGCCACTAAGTATACATAAAAGAAGAATGATTATCATCCAGACTATTGTTATGCTGATGTAGGATGGATTAAAGAAATAAAAACTCTAAAAATGTGAAGTCAGATTGGAAGAATACAGAAAGACCAATTGTAAATGAAAATAATCAGTATTTGTTGCTGCAATGATTATTTTAAAAATACTTTTATTTATTCAATTTGTATGTGAATTAGCTTCATAAAACTATAATTTATATAAGAGAATAAAGAGTGCACAAGTAACACTATAACTGATAAAATAAAGACACCATGTTCTAAAAGAGCTGTTTGATCATATGTGGAAAACCAAATATTTTGAGATAAATGGGGGTAATTTTACTGTGAGTGTCTATGAAGGGCTACAGTGGCTTCAACAAAGGAAGTAACAGCATGCAGATATACCCCAAATCTTTAGAAATAAAGATCTCATGATACCTAAGATTTTTCAACATAAGGTTATTTTCTACATAGGGTTGTCTTATTGCAAAGAATATTCTGGCATGTTGGGCTGAATAATAGCCTCACGTAGCTTTTTATTCAGACTGTACCATGCTGTCCTTGGCAGAAATCATACACCATGACCCATGAGAAACTTCAGCTTTGCTTGCTTCCTGTCCAAAGCATTGACTTCTTGTTTATTTTCTATGACTACCTTCTCATTTGAACTACTAGGTCATTCCAAAAATGATAGACTGTTTTCTTTTTAAATCTGAATAATGAATACACAATGCATTTAGAAATGATCAACTGTGAGCTGGGATAATAAGACATTGTTTCTCTGTGTTATTTCCTATATTGTTCCTCCTCACAGTTACCTAATGTCAGAAACTTATGACATAAAATTAAAATGTGATCAAGTCCATAATGTTCAAATTCTATTTTGAACAATATTTCTTTCTCTTTCTAATGTATAGCTATTTTTTTTTGATACTGCGTGATAAACTTTATGTACTTAGGAATTAACACCAAGTCATCATAAGCAAAAAATAAAATAAACATCTTTACACCAAGAGTAGATTTTCGCTTAACAAAAAAAAGATAGAATGTGTATAATGGACAAGGGATAACCAAAATTTGCCAAATAAGACAAGTAAGAAAATTCCAACAATTAACGTTCGTTACTTATTGATCCATTAATCACAGGACAATACATAAAAATCAAACTTACCTACATATTAGAAAAACATCAAAATTCAACCCTGAATCCTGCACATTATCAAATGAATAGACAAAAATTCTACCAACAAACTTAAGAAAATATCACTACCTATTAAATTCAAGTACTACTGCTTAAAGAGCATTTACAGAACTCTCACCTCAATGTTTTCCTCCAGTATAAGTCGAAATGCATACCCCAGACCTTTTTGAAGAACGAGTCACTGATAAAAACAATATATTTACAACTTACATAACATTTCATCCATGTGCATTCTTTTCAAGCACCGTACGATAATTAATTTGCATCAGGCTTTCCAAATTAGAAAAACATCATTTATAGAACTTCTTTCCAGTAGGAGTTTTCACATGACTTTTGAAGTAAATGTTAAAAGTGAAAACTTTCATGCAGTTTCCAACCTATTAGAGTTTTAATCCCATGTATTTTCGTCTATTTACAAGATCCAGCTATAGAGTGCATTTTCGTATGTCCTTGAATGGATATGAGAGAAATGAAAGCATTCCCACATTCTAGATATTCATAAGGTTTTTCTCAGGAATGAGTTCGTGTCTTCAAATGGAACTAGAAGAACTGAAAGCCTTACCACAAATTTAAATTCAAAAGGCTTTTCTTCACAGTGAGTCCTCCCAAGCCTTCAAAAAAAAAAAAAAAGAAAAGAAAAAAGAAAAGAAAATCAGAAGGCTTTACCACATTTCTCACATTTTTAAGGTTTCTCTCCAGTGTGAGCTCTTTCATGTTTATGAGGAAAATGGAAAGAGTAAATGCCTTACCACATTTCTTACATGCATAGGGCTTTTTTTTTCTTTTCTTTTTATTCCCCTGTGGCTTTTTATGTCTTTGAAAAAGAAATAAGACAACTGAATGCTTTTCCACAATTCATAAGGGTTCTCTCCAGTGTAACTTTTCTTCTTCTTCTTTTTGAGACAGGGTCTCACTCTATCGTCCAGGTTGGACTACAGTAGCAGGATCTCAGCTTACTGCAGCCTCGACCTTCCATGCTGCAGTGATCCTTCCATCTCAGTCTCTCAAGTAGCTGGAACTACAGGCATGTGCCACCATGACTGGCTAATTATTTTATTTTTAGTAGAGATGGGTTTTTCCATTTTGGGCAGGCTGGTCTCAAACTCCTGACCTCAAGTGATCTGCCTGCCTCGGCCTCTCAAAGTGCTAGGATTACAGGTATGAGCCATCACACCCAGCTTTCTTTTTTCTTTTTTCTTTTTTTCTTTCTTTCTTTTTTTTTTTTTTTAAGACAGGGTTTCACTCTGTAGCCCAGGAGGCTGGAGTGCAGCAGCCGGATCTCAGCTCACTGCTGCCTGGACCTCCCAGGCTCAAGTGATCCTCCCATCTCAGTCTCTCAAGTAGCTGGGACTACAGGCCTGTGCCACCATGCCCGGCTAATTATTTTATTTTTCGTAGAGACAAGGTTTCACCATGTTCACCAGGCTGGTTGTGAATGCCTAGGCTCAAGCAATCCACAAACCTTGGCCTCCCAAAGTGCTGGGATTGCAGGTGTCAGCCACTGTACCAGCCTCTCCAGCATGACTTCTTTTATGGCAAATAAGGTGACTGGAATGGGTGTAGGCTTTACCACACGTCTTACCACACGTCTTACTGGGAAATAGGGTTTTCCCCCAGTATGAATTATTTCATGGAGGTAAAGGGAACTGAGACAACTGAAGGTTTTGTTACATTTTTTTATATTCATAGAGTTTCTCTCCAGTATGAGTACTTCTATGGTTACCAAGGGAATGGAAACGACTAAAGGCTTTACCACATTTTTTTTTACATTCATAGGGTCTCTCTCCAGTATAAATGCTTCTATGGTAACTGTCACGCGCGTCCATGTGAAGAGAGCACCAAATAGGCTGTGTGAGCAATAAAGCTTTTTAATCACTTGGGTGCAGGCGGGCTGAATCCGAAAAGAGAGTCAGCGAAGGGAGATAGGGGCGGGGCTGTTGCATAGTATTTGGGTAAGTAGTGGAAAATTACAATCAAAGGGGATTTTTCTCTTGAGGGCAGGGGCGGGGGTCACCAGGTGCTCAGTGGGGGAGCTTCTGAGCCAGGAGAAGGAATTTCACAAGGTAATTGCTTAGTTAAGCTGGGGAGGGAACAAATCACAATGGTGGAATGTCATCAGTTAAGGCAGGAACCGGTCATTTTCACTTCTTTTGTGATTCTTCACTTGCTTCAGGCCATCTGGACGTATTCATGCAGGTCACAGGCGATATGATGGCTTAGCTTGGGCTCAGAGGCCTGACAGTAATGAAGGGAAGTGGAATAACTGAAGGCTTTATCACATTTGGTACATTTATAGGGTCTTTCTCCAGTGTGAGTCCTTTCATGTGTTTTAAAAGAACAGGAAAATCTCAATGCTTTCCCACATTCCTTACACTCATAGCGTTCCTCTCCAGTTGAGTTCATTCATGTATTAGACAGGAACCAGAAACAGTGAACACTTTACCACATTGTTTATAATGTATATCTATTCTTGCTTCAAACTCTCAAAAATATAACTGTTCAGGTTCGAGAGAGTCAATTGATATCACTCTTTTCTCCTTTCTGATTTTAGACTAATAGACAAAGTTGTAGGTTGAGACCATTTTCTGAAATCTGACAATGTGGTTTATATTTCTGAGCAAATAGATTTCTTCATTTTAATTTCATGAAATTAGAAAGATTTATCCACCAAATTTATGGAGCAATACATGGTCACTTTCTTATGCCACATTATTTTAAAAAGCAGATTTAATATGCTAATGAGTTCTCTCTACCTGACAGAAATGTAGGGTGTTGGAAAGAAATGTCTGCCTTTACCATCACATTTTGTAAATGCTAAGATTGGACTGACTTCATTGAATCAAATGTGATGGCTTGAATTCAGGCACTCAGCAATTCTGATACAGATACACTGGGGCCTTCTCTTAGATCACACAATGTACCACTGCAGACTAACTTCCTACAAGGCAGCAAGATGTGAAAGGCTCAAAATAGCAAGGAAAGATCTAGAAATTTAAGGAGTGGCTGCTAGCTTCCCATTTGCTTATATTTTCCACAACAAAGCTTTGCTGTACTGAAGAAGTGGGATTGAGAGAGACAAGGATGATATACCACACATACATAATGTCTTCCTGAGTTTTGAAAACCGTGGGCAAAGTAACTTGATTTCAAGTGGGTTATGTCTCCTGTTGAATCAATTGAATCAATAACACAATCCCTGACTCTGAATCTCACATGGAGAGATAGGTAAGCAATAATGAACTCGGTGCTACAATTGTGTACTGGAGGAAAAAAGCAGAGATTTTGCAAACTAGGCATCTCTAGCAGGTGTGTCGATGGAACCTTCTTCCTGTTTCTAATACAGCTGCACATGCTTCTGGCAGGCAGCTTGAATTTTTACCCCTCAACCTTAGTGATTTTGTCTTCCTTGGCTCTAGATTCTGGCATGTCTGTGCATAAATTGTCAATTTTATTAAATCTGTAAAAGGCCTGAGTGTTAACATTAAACATGCAGATGCAGTGCTTGCCTGGCCAAGCACACTTCCTGGGCCACCAAAATAGTGCAGCTGCAGCCATTAGCAGTGACAATCTGTAAATCTTAATCTGTTAAACTGTGGCACTGTCATGAGTTGATCCAGGGTAAACATTTGCTATTTCAATTAGCTAGGGGGAAGACCACTATAAATATACTATGTGGTCCCTAGGAGACTATATTATATGTTTAAAGTCAAAAAAGTGTTATATTTTGAATGCCTAATTTATAAATAATTTAACAATAAGTTTGATAACTTTTCTTCTAGCCTATGTCCATTGCTTCCTCAGCGTGTCTTATTTGGAAATCAGAAAATTATTTTGAGGTCCGGATTTCTATTTCATCTGTTTCCAATGCATACAGGTGATTGCTAACTCATTATCCTTAAAGATAAAGTACACAGGTCCTCTTTATCTTTTAGTTCCTTAAAACCAACTCACATATTCAGATCATTCTGCTGAATAGCCCCAAAGGATAGAAAGAGCTAAGATATGGTAAACTAATACAATTAACCCGATATAATTTAAGGGTAAACATAATTATTGTAAGAAATCAGTGTCAGACTTTAGTATGTAAAGAAGCAATGAGCAGAACGCTGCTCATACTAACTTATGTCAAGTATTTACTAAGTAAACTGGCATTAAGATGACTGAAAAAGAATATTACTGGTGTCTGGGGAATAAGTTCTTTTAAATTTACGAGTAATTAACAGACATATTTTATATTAAATATTAAGATCTATTATTAAGGAATGCTTCTTAAAAAATATTTTCCTAAACCTGGTGTGCATGTCGCTACATACGACTATACTTTAGTTACAAATCTCTAAATTAGTAGTAATTTATTTCTATATTAGTTTTTTTATGGTTCAGCCTAAAGTATCTCATATAACTACAACCAAGATGTCAGTCAAAGCTTCAATCAGGTGAGGCTTGACTATAGCTGTGGGTTCTGACTCTAAGTCCACTCACATGGCTATTACCTGGAGGCTTCAGTTATTTGCTTCATGGGATTCTCTATATAAGTGTTCATGATGTAACAGCTGGCTTTTTCCATAGCAAGTTGTCTAAGATATAGAGTACAAAGCCACACTGCTTTAAAATGGCCTACCTAGTATCCTAGTCACACACTGTACTATTGCCTTATTTACTTATTAAAAGTGAGTCACTAGTCCTATCCTACACTGAAAAAGAAGAGACTGTTATCCAGGGTAATGTCTATGTTATATAGCTGAATTTCTACCCTGCCGTAACTCTGCTTATCTTTAAGAAATAAGACAGTTGCAATAAAAATTTCCCTTAATAACCAGACCAGCTAAGATTGGCTATAACCGAGATAGCCAATCAAACGACTTCAAAAAGACTGCAGACCTCATTATCATCTCATTCCCATGCTAAATGACACTCCCACCAAAACAGGACAGTTGATAATCACTATGACAGTGACTGGAAGAAGCCATAAAGGGATAAAAAGGAAGGTGGCATTCTGGTTCCAGGAAGTTTATTACCCATTTCCAGAAACATGAATACTTCTCCCCTTGCTTTTAATGTCCAGCCCCTTTGCTAGAGAAACTTGAGTGGAGAAGTCAATTTGTGGGCCAAGCTGCCTCTCGATTTCATGGCCATTAAATAAATCCTGCATTGCTTGGCACTCACTTTTGGTTTCATGCATTGGCTTCGTGACACTGAACAGGGAAAGGCCCCATCTTTTCAGGGTCTGGCTTTGTCAGTAACAGGACTACAATAGAATGTACCTATCTGAAGGCAAGGATCATTGTGGTCCATCTTGGAAGCCGGCTACTGCATATACTTAGAGGAGTAAAAGGCATTTGTTAAAACCTTTAATATTTACATCCTGTAGTTTATAACAGCAATAAGCAAGTGTTGGCATAGTATACCCTGGAAGTATTTTTATGGCCCTTGAGCTAAGAATTATTTTTACATTGTTAAATTGCTTTTTTTTAAGACAGGAATAAGTGATAGCGATAACATGTGGTTGAAAAAGCCTAAAATATCTATTATCTTACCCTTTATGGAAAACATCTGCCCATATCTTGGAGTCAGGAACAAATATCCAAAGCAATGCCAATATCACGATTACCTGAAATAAGCGAATATGAGCTTTTAATTGTATTATTTTAGGCTTACATTTTTGTTTTGTTTCAATCTAGCCCTAAAGAGTTAATATTGTTGTCATGGGATTTTTATGTTTTAATTTTACCATATCAACCCACACTAATAATAAAGGACACTCTTGACAACTCAAAAATAAAACCATTTTCTTTCAGGAAGCCAAGAGTGGAATAAGGAGTCATAATTAATACTCGTCTCAATGTTTCAGAATTCCTTACGTGCAGCTTACTCCCTCTCCCAATGCACTAGTATTGCCCATCATTTCCTTTTGGGGATACTCTGTTGATGGAATCTTATTGACTTCATTTCCCAGAATGACCTTTACACTCTGGGTCCATATTGCAGAGACCATATTTTTATTCTAAAGATTTTTTTTTTTTCTTATTTATCTCAGAGGACCTACCATGTATTTCCCATACTATACACAAACATAAAGTCAATCAACAAATAATTACTAAAATTAAGACATTGAAGATCTCATTCTATGTACTGTGGAGATTACAAAAAGATAAAAGCCTATCACAGTGGAAATCATAGGCAAATTGAGAAGCAAGCCTTTACAAGTGAAAAGTTGGCTGATAACCAAGCCAGTGTGAGTGAAGTGCTAAGTTAGTACTACAGAGAAGAGAAGTACAGAAAACTTGTCCAGCCGGGTGTCTTACATTTTAAAGGCAGGTCACTATGCGATGTTTGACCTTATGATCATGATAGAACTTCTCTGTTAAGATCCATGAAGACTGTTTTTTTTTTTGACAGAAGTTAGGGAACGAAAGCCTAATATTTGATTTTGCCTTCTTCATCCTTAATATTTTCTTCAGCACCCATGGCCCAGAATGTCTAAGACTTTAATTGTTCCATACGTGTTTTCAGGGAGTATCTGGTAATTTTACATATCATAAAAATTAAATGTATCAGCTACTGCTGTGATGACAGCATGAATATTTTCATAAACCCTTAAACAGCTGTCCAGCTAATACAATGTAACTGAACTGGCATGATATTAGACCTATAATTGTTGCAGATGCTGTGGATGAAGCCATGAGAAAATAACAGATATAATAAAACAAGTAACTATTTTTAAATGATTGTGTGTGTTTGTGTTTAATTACACTCAATTTTATTAACTATATACAATGGTAAGGTGGCATTTGTTTAATACATTTATATTTTGATAAAACAGCAAACCAAATACTATTCATTCCTTTAAAAATTGTTCTCTCATTTCTTAAGTAAAGCTCATTTATTTTGTTTCCTAAAGTAAAGCTGTTCTGTATACTTGATGCATGTGCTTTCGTGAAACTGAACATTACAAATAAGTAAGGTGGTTGTTGGAAATAAAGCTTGTTTCCAACCCTCCAAAATTTAGTTAACCTTCATTCTTATCTTATCAAAGCAATTATCTGATACATATAAATGTTAAATTGATATAAATATAAATGTATATTCAGGTCTGCCTGAAATTTCTATTTGATTTGAACCCTGGAAATCATTCTTAAAAAAGGAGATTTATTTGTGCTCTTCTTAGAAGGAAATCTAATGTCATACACTTATTTCAGGTAGGAATTGTTTTCTGAAAAGACCACTGAAGAACTAAAGGCATGATGAAGTATTCAGTTCTAAAAGTTCCTAGACAATTTGAAAATGTCAGGGCGCACATTATTCTGTTGATATTAAACAACCTATCAGCCCAATGCATTTGTGAAAAATAACAGTGGGTATCTCTTTGGTATTTCCAGTGTCTCTGAATTTAACTCAAAATGCACATGCCCCCTCCTGACTCAGAGCCTGCATCAAAAATAAATACATAAATAAATAAAACCATTTAGTACCCTTCAGTTACGTGATGACCTTGTTAATGTTTAAATTAACAGAGAGCTAGTGAGAGTGCCCTGGAATTCCAAGAGCAGTCAGAAAGAGTGTAGGTTATGAATAGAAAGTAGTGTTATAATAAAGAGGGTTAATCTAAAGAGAAAATGGCTCTCATATGTCATGCAGTGTCTAGCGAGTAGCAGAGAGAATGCACAAGTTATTTATATTAAAAATACCTAAATCTAATTCACTTAACAACCTTAGATCATATAGTTTTGTTTCAGATGGATTTTTTGGTGGAAATTTAAAAATCAATCAATTAAGATGTCTTGAAAGTTGTACTCTAGTCAAAATACTATACTAGGTAGATACTATGGAGGAAACAGAGAGGGCTGTTTAAGACATGGTGCCTGCATTTACTAAGAGGGAATGAATCACTGAGAAACTGCAGAGACTGGAAATGAGGACAGGTAAGACAAGATAGCCATTCAGCAAATAAGGGGAGAAGGGTGAAAATTGAGGTGTTTGTTAGAATTAAGGTTAAAATGGATGGGTATATATGCTCAACAACTGGATTTTCAGGAATACTTGTAGTCACAAACAAGGCAATATCTTCCACTTCTCTTAAAAGTGAATATTCTGAAATTTCCTCAAAGTAGTAATTAATCCTAGGAAAATGGGTAAAGTGTGGCCAACAGCATTCAGAGAACATAGTTCTATTCATAAAAAAGTAAAGGAAACACGTAAGGACCAAAACAAAAGAGGGAAAAGATGAAAATCAGAATGCTAACAAGATTCCAACATTGAGTTTTCACTATAATTTCAAAAAAAAACCCAAATAACCTAAATGTTTGCTGAAAGTGGGCAAATATATTTATATATATATAGTTACATATTATACACCACAATATAGAGTAGCATATATAAGTATATATTTATACATATGTATAAATTATAGTGTGTGTGTGTATATATGTACATAGATGTATAACTATATAGTTCACTGGTGGAAAATTATAAAATTCAAAAGGATACATGAGTACTACTGCAGTGAACATTTTGTGCATGCCGCTTGAGACACACTGGTGGGCATTTCTACTGAATATATACATAGAAGGGGAATGAATGGATCATATCGTGTTGGTACTTCCATTTTTACAAATAATTTGATAGCTTTAAAAAGTGATCGAGCCTACTTACACTTTCAGTTTCAATATACAAGAATTTCATTTGCTGTTCATCCTTACTAATACTTTGTATTCTCTGTCTTGTAAAATGTAGCCCAATGTGCAACCTGGAGTACAGTCATAGCTATGTATTTTCTGTTAGACTCAAAATATTTTATCATCTAGTGATCCCCAAATTCACCACCTTCCTTTTTCTCTTCCTTTTTCCTTTGAAAATGGAAATTCTCACTATTTACTTCAAATCTGTCCAAGAATAATATGAATGGATATCCCACTCTCTATTCACTAGTCATCCATGCAATCTTTTAGTAGCTTAATTCATGGCCAAAAAAGACAATCTATATAAGGCCTCACTGTGCTCCTGATGCCTGACACATCCCCTGTAAAAGTTTTTAAACGCAACATTATTTTGTAGTTTTCTGTGATCTTTTGCGATAGAAACCCACTATTCTATTTCTCTTTCTCAGTAAAATGTCTCATTCTATTGCAAGCTCCCAACAACACAAAAAAATTATCTCACCTATCTTATTTTGCAATTTATTTTTCATGATGTTTTATATGTACTCAAGTACCAGGTTTTGCATATTTGGGAAATAAGTCAATCTATAAACTTTATTAAACTGTCATAGACCTCATGGAAATGAGCTAGTATTTAATGAGTAAATTCAGATTTTGTTACACTAAAAGATCTGGAAACTGCTTTCAGAGGCTTTTATATTGTTGGAATTTACCAATTTGGCTTTATCTTTTACCTCTTTCTAAAGATATTTAAATCAATAATGAAATGGTTTTTTTTTTCAAGTCTTTCATAAGGCCTTCATAAACAAATATATATATATTTTTAAAGAAAAAAGAAAAAGAAGATCCCTGAACTCTTTTAAGCTTTGACCTACCCTTTGGTTGTGATTGAAATAGTTTGGGTTTTCAAAGGTGATTCCTTTACTTTTTTTTTTTTTTTTTTTTTTTTTGAGACGGAGTCTCATTCTTGTCACTCAGGCTGGAGTACAGTGGCGCAGTCTTGGCTCACTGCAACTTCTGCCTCCTGGATTCAAGTGATTCTCCTGCCTCAGCGTCCCGAGTAGCTGGGATTACAGGTGCCTGCCCGATTAATTTTGTATTTTTAGCAGAGACGGGTTTCACCATGTTGGCCAGGCTGGTCTTGAACTCGTGACCTCAAGTGATCCACCTGCCTCAGCCTCCCAAAATGCTGGGATCACAGGCGTGAGCCACCACGCCTGGCCAAATATTTTTTAAAAATATGAAAGATAAAACAATCCTTTGGTCTCCTATACAGAGTTGTCCACAATAAATTCATATATCAGATCTATTTAGAAATAATAAAATAGCCTTTGTAGATTTAAAAAACTTCGACCTGTGACTAACAGTTATGGTTACTCGTATATACTTGCATCTTAACTAACTTGTTAAGATGGCTATCTGCAAGTCAGGAAGAGAGGTCTCGCCTTAAATCATTTATGCTGACACCTTGATCATAGACACCCAGTGTACAGAACTGTAAGAAAATTCATTCTGTTGTTTAAGCCACAGAGTCTATGGTACTTTGTTAAGACAGCCAGAGCTGACAAATACATTATGCCACTCAAACAATTTTTTAAAAAGCTATGTAAAGAAATAGTAAAGATCTGCTGTACTTATGTAATATGAGTAAATGGGTAAGAAAGAGTGTTTAATTGACATGTGAAGTAAGAATGATGAGAACACATGATAGCAAGACCGCTATCTCAGAATTGGGAGTTTGGACTTGACTACTCTGTGTCATTTTATATGCAATTTGACAAGATGCATGATTCTTAGTTGATTTTTTAATTGATGAAGAAAAATTGTTTGTATTTCTCATGTACAACATGATGCCTTTAAATGTATACATATTGCAGAATGGCTACATCAAGCTAATTAACATTTATAGTGCCTCATATGTATCATTTTTGTAGCAAAACACTTAAAATCTATTTTTTAACTCATTTTCAAGAATATAATACAATGTTATTAACTATACTCATCATGTTGTACAGTAGATCTCTTGAACTTATACCTCCTATAAGTTCTTTGATCAACATCTCCTCCACCCACACACTACCTCATCTGCCCGCCTTTGGTAACCAACATTCTACTTTCTGCTTCTGTTACTGTCAGTTTTTTAGATTCTACGTAAAAGTGAGATCACACGGTATTTGTCTTTCCGTGCCTGGCTTATTCACTTAATTTTCTCCAGGTTGATCCATGTTACAAATCACGGGATGTACTTTTGTTTTAAAGCTGAACAGTATTCCATTGTATATATATATATATTGCATTTTCTTATTTATTCATCTATTGATCAATTATTACATTGACTATAGTGAATAATGCCTGAATGAACATGGGAATGTATATATCTCCTCAATATACAGGTTTTATTTCCTTTGCATATGTACCAAGTAGTGGAGTTGGCTGAATCATATAGTAGTTCTATTTTAAATTTTTGAGGAGTTGCCATACTGTTTTCCATAATGGCTGCACTAATTTACATACATGCCAACAGGATACCAATATTCCCTTTTCTCCAATCCTTGTGAACACCCATCTTTTATCTTTTTGATAACAGCCATTATAACAAGTTTAAGGTATCTCGTTGTGGTTTTTATTTTCATTTCTCTGATGATTGGTGATATTGAGAATTTTTAAATCTACCTGTTGGTCATTTGTATGCCTTCTTTTGAAAAATGTCTGTTCATGCCCTTTGCCTATTTTTTAATTGGTTTGTTTTCTTGCTGTTGAGTTGTTTGAGTTTCTCACATAATTTATATTAAGTCCTTATCAGATGTATGGTTCAAAAATATTTTCTCTCATTCTGTAGCTTGTCTCTTCACTCTGTTGATTGTATCTTTTTCTGTGTGGAAGCTTCTTATTTCATATAATCACATCTGTCTTTTCTGTTTGTTTCTGTTGCTTGTGCTTTTTGGGTCATAGACAAAAAGTGATTGCCCAGATCAATATGATGAAGCTTTTTCTTTGTTTTCTATTAGCAGTTTTACAGTTTTAGGTTTTATGATTGAGTCTTAATCCATTCTGAGTTGATTTTTGTATACTGTGTGAGACAAGAGTCTAATTTTATTATTTTGGATGAGGATGTCCAGTTTTCTCAACACCATTTGTTTGAAAACCTGTGTCATCCTCATTGTGTGTCCTTGGCATCTTGTCAAAAACTAATTGATTATAAATATATGAATTTATTTCTGGGTTCTCCATTCTGTTCCACTGGTCTACTTGTCAGTCTTTATGACTGTACCACGCTGTGTTGGTTATTATAAATTTATGATTATTTCAAAATCATGTAGTGTGATGCCTTCAGTTTATTCTTCTTTCTCAAGATTGCTTTGGATATTTGGGATCTTTTGTGGTTCTAAGCAAATTAGAATTTTTAGGAATTGCTTTGGGTAGTATGAAAATTTAAGCAATATCCAAATTCATGAACAGAGGTGATCTCTCTAATTGAGCCTTCTTCAATATTTTTTGTCAATATTTTATAAACTTCAGTGTATATTTTACTTCCATTTAAAATTTATTTTTAGTTTTTTTCTATTGTAAATGGGATTTTTTTCTAGACTTCATTTTTAGATAGTTCACTGATAGTGTATAGAAATGCTACCGATTTTTCTATGAATTTATATACTGAAATTTTACTTAATTTGCTTATTAGTTCTTACTATTTTCTGATGGAATCTTTAGGGTGATTATGTCATCAACTAACATAGACAAAAAAACTTTTTTCTAATATAGATGCCTTTTATTTCTTTCTCTTGTCTAATTTCTTTGGTTAAACTTTTGGTACTACACTGAATAGAAATGGTGAAAAGTGGGAATCCTTGTCTTCTTCCAGGCCTTGAGGGAAAAACTTTCAGTTTTCCACTGTTGAGTATAATGTTATCCATGGGTTTTTCATATGTGCCCTTTATTATTTGTTTTTTGTCCTTCATTCTGCTAATGAAGAACATTTTTATATTAACATATTAACATTCTGTTAATAACATGTTTATAGATTTGTATGTAACAACCCACAATTTCACATATTTGAAAACAGTATTCTCATCTTTAAAAATGTGAAAATTTTATTAGATCACCTAAAGTAACATCGTTTGTATGATTTCGTGTTTCTTAAATTGTTCAGGAACCAATCAAAGTAGTTAACTTTCTCCAGGCCATGAAGTATATAGAATGCTCTTTTCTCTTATTTTTCAAGAAATTTCCTTGCTTGGAGCTCCTTGACAAACCAGTCTTAAAAGATGAATTGACTTATAATTTACATTGTAAACTTAAAAAGGTTTCTTTTTTTTTTTAATTTTGGAAATAATGTGGTAACTTATTTTAGTAAAGTGAAAAATTTTAATTGCTTTTATGAATGGTAAAAGATGTTGATTTAGAATGAGAAATTATTAAAAATGCAGCTCAGATGTTTAAAATCTCAGCATCTTTTTTTCATTTCATAGTAGGAATTAATCTTATTCTTCACATAAAGTATCATGCTGAGATTCAATCAATTTTATTGCCCTATGATTACAGTAATTTCTATAGAAAATACTTTTTAAAATAAGCATCCATAATTGTTACTTTTCATATTTAGATTCAAGGCTTTCACTTCTAGCATGAGAGCATGAGGAGCTCCACGGACATACTTCCCAATGAATAAACAGCAAAAACAAACATTTTAAAGTCTCTGGAAATGGTCTTATGCACACGCAGCAGATGAAGAAACATCCATACAAGAAAATCAACTAAAACTTGATAAGAACAGTGAAAATCTGTAGTATGTAAATTGAGACCTACTTTCTTTGTGCTCCCAACTCAGCAATACAGAAACTGTACTCCAATCTGGTGTGACCAAGAACACGGAGTTTTCTCTCCCTCCAGCTCTCAGTAGGGGGGCTTTCTACTACTATGATCAAGGTGCCAGCATTTCTCATAGTGTCATCAGCAATTTATTGGTAAGATTAAATTCCAGGCAAGTGCAGCAAAGAAGTTAATGCTTTCTTCTTCTGTCCCAATTGTGGGATGGAGGCTCTACCTTGGATCCAACGCCATTGAGAATACTACAGATCAGGTAGCCCTATCTGTGGCTTGGAGGAGGTGGTATCACACTGGAAGAGGCAAGCTTAGAAGACCTGTGGCTACTTCTACGACTACTTTTAAAATAACACAACAAATATTTTTGTCCCTAAATATTTAACAGACCTGTAAATGCTTAACATATTGATGGGGTTAGTGAACTTAGCAGTTTACTGGCTATAGAGAGAGCATGGGATTTGATGCTTGAACTGAAGGAGCACTTTTCATGTCTCATTTTACAGATAGTACAGGATTCTTTTTAGTTTTAGAAGACTTCAAAATGAGAAGTCAAATAAGGTGAGTAAAAGTAAGACATCCCAAATAATCTGTTATATATAATGACGAGCATTGCAGCTTGTTAACAAGCAAGTTAAGAAGACATGAGGAAAGTTATTCTGGAATTTCTTGAGAAAAAAATTTAAAAGTCCAATACCTCTACTGAAAATAACCCCTACACATGAGTTTCAGGCAAACTTCTTAGCTTGACATTAACATTTGTAATAAGGATCAGATTAACAGTGGTTTGGGTTTGAATGTTTCAATCTAGAAAGATTTGGCTGGGCATGCTGGCTCACGCCTGTAATCCCAGCATTTTGGGAGGTTGAGGCAGGAGAATCACTTAGGTCAGGAGTTCAAGACCAGCCTGGCCAACATAATGAAACCCAGTCTCTACTAAAAATACAAAAAAAGCCTGGCATCACCATGGCTGTAGTCCCAGCTACTTGGGGGACTGAGGCACCAGAATCGCTTGAACTCAAGAGATGGAGGTTGCAGTGAGCCAAGATCAGGCCACTGCACTCCAGCCTGGGTGACAGAGTGAGACTGTCAAAAAAAAAAAAAAAAAAAAAAAAAGAAGAAGAACAAAAAAGAAAAAAAAATATCATTCTTTTCATGCACTCCTCAATCATTAGCTACTTAATTCTTGAGCCGATTGAGCAACTGCCACATGCCAAAGACTACTATATAACAGAAAGAGAGAAAGGAAGAGTGTATGTTGTTGAGAGAAGGGGAAAGAGAATAAAAGACATAAGGGAAAAAGAAAACAAGTCCTTTGTCATTAAGAAGTTTGGCATGTCCATATGAAACATATGCATATCACTGTATTGTAGCAGGTATACAGATGTTCCAAGAAAGGAACATACAATATGATTATCTTCTCCAAAGCATCATTAATGATCCCTTCTCTTCAGCTATGCATTATTTTACATTTCTTTGTTGTTTTTTGTATTAGGCCATTCTTGCATTGCTATAAACACCCGAGACTGCAAAATTTTAAAGAAAAAAAAATTTTTAATTGGCTCATGGTTCTGAAGGCTATACAGGAAACATGGTGCTGGCCTCTGCTTCTGGTGAGGCCTCAGGAAGCATACAATCATGGCAGAAGGCCACAGAAAGCCAGAATGACAAGAGGAGGAGTAAGAGAGAAAGAGTGCGGAGGTACCACACACTTTTAAACAACCAGATCTCACAAGAACTCACTCACTATCATAAGGACAGCACCAAGAAATTCAGGAGTAGTCTGCCCACATGACCCATCTCCTTCCAGGTCCCACCTCCACCATTGGGAATTACATTTCAACATGAGATTTGGACAGAAGAAAAACATGCAAACTATATTATTCCACTGCTGGCCCCCAAATATTATGTCCTCTTCACATTGAAAAATATAATCATCCCCTGCCAATAGTCCCCAAAAGTCTTAACCTATTCCAGCATCAAGTCTAAGATCCTAAGTTGCACCTGAGACACACTTCCTTTTACCTATGAGACTGCAAAATTAAAATAAGTTATGTACTCCCAAGATACAATGGTAGTTCAGGCCTTGCATAAACATTACCATTCCAAATGGAAGCAGTTGGCCAAAAGAAAGGGGAAATAGGCTCCATGCACGTTTGAAACCTAGCAGGAATATTACTGAATGTTAAAGCTCCATAACAATCTCTTTTGACTCCATGCCCACATCTAGAGCACATTGCTGCAAGGGGTGGGCTCCCAAGGTCTTGCACAGCTCAGCCCCTGTGGCTTTGTAGGCTGTAGCTCCTACAGCTGTCCTCACAGGTTGGAATTAAGTGTCTGTGGCTTTCCGAGGTGCAGGGTACAAGCTGCTGGTATATCTACCATTCTGGGTTCTGGCAGCAGCCTCCTCACAATTCCACTAGGCAGTGCCCCAGTGGGCACTCTGTGTGGGTACGCCAACCCATGTTTTCTCGAGTCATTGCCTTAGTAGAGATTATCTGTGAGGGCTCCACTCCTGCAGCAGTAGTCTGCCTGAGCACCCAGGCTATCTCACACATCCTCTGAAATCTAAGTCGAAGCCACCAAGCCTCCTTCATTTTTGCATTCTGTGCACCTGCAGACTTAATATCACATGAAAGCCACTAAGCCTTATGGGTGTGCCCTCCAGAGTGTCAGCCTGAGCTGTACCTGGGGACTTTGAGCCACAGCTGTAGCTGTAGCAGTCAAGATGTGGGGAGCATCCTCCCAAGGTGGCACAGGTCATTGGTGCCCTGGACCTAGACCTTGAAACCATTCTTTCCTCCTAGGCCTCTGGACCTGTGATGAGAGGGACAACCTAGCAGATTTCTGAAATATCTTTGAGGCCTTTTTGTTATTGTCTTGGATATTAGCACTTTTAGTCGTATTAATCTCTTTAACAAGTGGTTGCTCCACAGCCTGTTTAGATTTTTTTTACTCTACCATGGGGCCAGGCTGCAAATTTTCCAAACTGTTATTGCTTACCTTTCAAATAGAAGTTCCAAATTTAGGTCATTTATTTACTCCTGTATTTGGTTATAGACTGTTAGATGCAGCCAAGCCATATCTTGAACACATTGTTTAGAAATTTCTTCCACCAGATACTGTAGGACATCATTCTTAAATTCAAACTTCATAGATCCCTAGAGCATAAACACAATGTGCCAAGCTCTTTGCTAAAGTGTAACATGGGTGTCTTTACTCTAGTTTCCAGTAACTTTATTTCCATCTGAGACCTCATCAGCCTGGCCTTCACTGTCCATATTTCTATAAGCATTTTGGTCACAACCATTTAACAAGTCTCTAAGAAGTTCCAAACGTTCCCTTATCTTCCTGTCTTCTTCTGAGCCCTCCAAACTCTTCAAACCTCTTCCCATTACCCACTACCAAAGCCACTTCCACATTTTCAGGTATCTTTATAGCAATGCCGCACCCCTCAGCACCAATATTCTGTGTTAGGCCATTTTATTACTATAAAGAAATACCTGAGGCTGGGTATATTATAAAGAAAAAAAGGTTTAATTGGCTCATAGTTCTGCAGGCTTTATAAGTAGCATGGTGCTGGCATCTGCTTCTGATGAGGCCTCAGGAAACTTACAATCATGTTAGAAGGCCACAGGGAGCCAGCATGTTACATGGCAAAAGCAGGAGCGAGAGAGAGAGTGGGGAGGTGCCACACACTCTTAAACAACTAGATCTCATGAGAACTCACTCTGTATCATGAGGACAGCACTATGTCATTCATGAGTGATTCACTCTAATGACCTAAACACCTCCCTCCGTGCCCCACCTACAGCATTGAGGATTACATTACAACATGAGATTTGGAGGGGCAAACATCTAGACGATGTTATGTTATTAAAAATAGACATAGGTCTCTAGACCCAGACCATTCATTTCAACTTCAATGCATTTTTTATTGTGCAAACTAGCACATTTTTCTTCACTCTATACCATATGACATCAGGTTACAAAGTGGGTTCACTATTTTATTTTAATCATTATTTTGTGTGTAATGGGTCAGTCAACAGATACCTTGTAATTCCTTCCATACATACACTAGTAAAAGAGGTGCAGAGAGGTGCTTGCTTCTGCTCTAGAATAGGTTAGTATTTGGATAGTGTAGCAGGATTCACCATGACATTATCAAAGTATATGATTTGAGAAGGAACAGGTACAGAAAAGTAGTTACACAGACTTTCAGGTCAAAGAAAGAACACAGTTTACATCAAGTTATGGAGAAGAATCTCACAGAAGATGGAAACAGTTGTAGTTTGGGAAGATAAACAAAGCTAAAAATGAAAAAATGTACAAGTATATTTAAGATGATGGACATTAGACCAATCAGATTAAATTGAAGATATTTATAGGGAAATGATAAAGTACTGTGTGAAAAATGTATTGCTGACATGCTCTTATATGACTTTATCCAGTAGAAAATAGGAGTACTTGAAAATTTACATCAAAGTCAAATGCCAGCTTTAGAGCACTCGAGTGTGCCAGATACTTTCCAAAAATTATCTTCTTACTGCTCTCGTTAATCCTATTGGAAACAGTATTAGTTTTCATATTTTCTAATTGAAACCTGTAACTGGGCAATATTAAAATCAATGGGTCTATGAGCAGTAACGGAGTTCTGAAATTAAGTTTGTAGTACTTTTTTTTTTTAACCAATTTTTTATGTTGAGACTATAAAGACATTGAAGGCAGAAAAATTGTCATTTATTTCCCACCATTATATTCTATATATTTCATATAGTGTATGGAACTTAAACAATGTTTAATAAAAGTATGTTTAATAAATAGATGAGATGAATAATGTATATGATTTAAACTCTAGCAGTAGCATACAAGATGAATGTGAATGAAGAGGCAGGAAGAATGACGTCCTTATGGTAGTATTTTGTATGTGAAAATGTTAAGAATCCACTAAGGTCATTTCAGCAGAGATGAAGGGAAATGACATAGATTACAAAATGGGTGACCATGAAGGATCTTTGTGTGTTTTATACCTCTCTGAGTAAAATAACAAAATTGAGCTACTAGTTGTTAGATATATTGAACACTTTGCAATTATTTTGTTGTTCTTTATGTTGGCATTATTCTACCTCTTTTATCCATCCCAACTTTAGTCTGAACTTCTCAAATAAAGACTCTTTTATTGGCAAGCTGAGAGTATGGAATATTTTTGTAAGTAATGTGGATACAAATCTCTCAAACACTTTACTGTGGCTACAAAATCAGGTGCTCATAAAATTGAGATACAGCTCTAGTTTAAACCATGTTAGTATTTCTCTGCCTAACATGAAGCCCAGACCTACAAGGAGCACATTTATTTATTTTACTTTATATTTGTAATTCCCAGTCATGGTGTGTTGTTTGCAAAATACCTACAGTTGTCTAAGCGAAGTAATATTTCTGGCTCTTAAGGGGTATTTCTCAAAGACAGCCAACTGATGTAAAACTTGAGCATCTAATGCGAGTTAAGGGAAACCATTTTCCTAATATCTCAGGGAGTCTGCATAGAAATTCATCATTACCATTATCACCAGGCAGTGTGTTAAGCACCAGAAAAGCTGGATATTATTCACTCTGAAGGCTTTGAGGGCACACTATACATCACCTTCGTGCTTTTTAATGGACTTTAATACAGAAATCAGAGGTGTGGAGAACAAGAATTGTAATGATTCCCATATATTTGGAATTTTTACCATGAATATCACTTGTAAAATAGACAATGTTTTCTGACATCAGGGAAGAAATAAGTAGATCCACTTCACACTATACTGTTTAGTATGTTGTCAAGAATATTACAATGTTTTAAAGGTGAAAGATTAGCTATGCTGTCTTATTGTAGAGATGAAGTTATAATTCAAATATCATAATTTCCCCTCTGGTGTCCACTACTTATGACAGAAAACACTGTTCTTTAAATTGCCCAAATTATAGTCACACTGGAGACTAATATGTTTTGGAATAGGCTAATTTAGAAAAAAATTAGCTCTGAGTGAGCTAAATAAGCTTTTTAGACAATATGTCACAACTTTATTGATGAAAGTTGTCAAGTTACATCATCAAGAAACATACTATGTAAACTAAAGTCAGCAACTCACATGACAATCACCATATTTTACTGCTTTTCTTATTCCAAACTGGTACTGGGGAAGAAGCTTTGTAGTATTTACTTGAACTCGGCCTCATTCCCTTTTCTTTAGGTCAGTGGTTCTCAAACTTTAATGCATTTAAGAATCACTCAAGGAGCTTTTAACAAGCCCAGTGCCCAGGCCACACCTCATGTGAATTAAATCAGAAGCTCTAGAGACAGGACATACAAAAGTAGTTTTTAAAGTTTCCTAAATAATTGTAAAATGCTTCCAATATTAAGAACCAATGCTCTGGATTCTGAATTTCTTCTTTCTCATAATGAGAAATTGGGAGTTGTATGAGAATATTAAATGCTTGATATAAAGCTAAAGGTCTAATTTCCATATTCACATAAAGTGTCACAAGCTCTGTACCTTTTACCCAGATGCTCTCCTTCTCACATGCTTCATTTGCCTCCTCCAAAGGCAGACATCTTGCTAGGAATATTTTACTCTTATGGTAACTGAGATAACAAAGAAGCATGGTCCACTTTTCTTTAATAGATAAGGATCTATCTGCTCCTTGAATTTCAACTGCACTTTTCAAGAATTGATTCTATCTAAACAAATGAATGAAATGATTAGCAATTAATACCATTTTGAGGGTTGAAAATCTAGTTCAAACTGTATTTAATTATAAACATGTAGCAATTGACATAAATGGCAGATATTCACTATCATTAAGATATCTATATATCAAACATCAGATTGCTGATAACTCTTCTTTATGTGACTATTAATGTCTGTGTAAAAATTTTGAATGAAAATGTAAGCCACTATAGAAAAAAAATGTGAAGGGAAAAATATACTACATTCTATTTTCATAAAACTTTAGTTGTATAGAAATATGTTTTTTAGTGGATTTCATGGGAGAAATAACAATGTCTTTCTTGAATCAAGCATTTGCCAAGTGCCTGGCAGTGTGCTTAGGAGATTCATTTTTATTATAACATTTACTTAGGAGATTCATTTTATTAGTACATTTACTTTTATGACAATAATTATTTCTAGGTGGGGAAACCAATGTTTACAGACACTAAATACCCACATACCTTTAAGCAGATCTAGAATAAAAACTCAGTTGTATGTAATTATAAGGCACTTCCTTTAAAAAATTATGCTACACTAACAATTAAGATGTCACTTTATATAAAAAATAGTTTATAAGTACAAATTGACAGTAATGCAAAAGAAAAATTATGAGATTTATAATAGTCTCCATAATTCCATACCCTTGTCTTTCATTTGTGCATAAAGCTATTTATCAAACATATATTAAGCATTATTCACAAGCCTGGTGTTAAACCCTAGAAAAATAGCAGTGAAATTCAGATTCTTTCCTCAAGGAGCTTGCAGTTGTGAGGGAGATAAAAGCTTAAGAAGAGCAATTGTTTATTTGTGGATTGTTTGGTGTAAAAAGAGGAGAACTACAATCGAGATTTCATAGTTGAAAATGCAGTCGTCCCTCGGTATTAGCAGGGGATTGATTTCAGGACCAATGCAGATACTAAAACCCACAGATGTTCACGTTTCTTGTATAAAATGGTGTAGTATTTCCATATAACTTATGCACCCTCTTGCATACAATTTGAGTCATCTCTAGATTACTTATCATAGCTAATAAAATGTAAATGCTATGTAAAACATTGATATACTGCATTTTTATTTGTATTATTTTATTGTTGTCTTATCGTATTTTTTCTTAAATATTTTTGACTTAATTATTTGAATCTACAAATGCTTTCTACATCCAAGTACAGACAGCCAATTGTACACACCTTGAACAAATAAGCAGTTATCAAATCCACTGGGACCTGTTAGAAAAGGAGTATGTGGTAACACATTGAGACTCCATAAAAACTTTCCATATATTGTCAAGTTACTTATCTGGAGGGTAATTGTTATTTTCAGAGTTGACAGAGACACATACAATTAACACACACATACATATTTATGGTGAAAAATATTTTGAATGAGAAATTGGCCATTTGGCTCAAAATCTACTAAAAAATCTGCTTTTTTTGTTTACTTATTTTTAATTGATGTGTAATTGACTTTCAGTAAAAGTTTCTATTTTCAGTGTGCAGTTTTTTAAGCACTGACAAATGTGAAAAATTATTTACCACCAATGCAATATTTTTTAAATTTTCATTTTAACTATTAGTCCCCTTCCTTAAGTGTTTCTATTGTTTAGCCACAGTCACAGCTAAAACACGCATGCACACACAAAAAAAGTGTGAGTTCAGTATGAGGCAAAATTCAACAGTTGATAAAATTGAAGAAAATTGATCACAAAAGCATCAGAACTTTACCATTTATGTACTACTTCCATAGAGTTTTTGTCAGGAATCAAGTCACTATAAGCACACAAAGATTCTCTTAAACTACAAAACTCTAATACAGATAATGAGTGTGAACCAAGTATATGAGATGTGCAAGTGGCATGATAAATTAAGAACAAGTGCTAAAGAAAAGGATTTGCAAAAGTAGATTTCTGAGCAACTGGAAATATTTTACTTGTTTACTGAAAACGGCCATGGGCTTACATTTTAACATGTGATACTGATTAAAGATCATTTCTGTCCTATCTGATGACTATACTTTACATGTGTCAAAACATCATATGTACCCCATGAATATGTGAAATTATTATTTGTTAATTTAAAAAGATAATTTCTGTTCCCTGAAGGCTCAACTAAAAGCATGAGAGATTATTTACCATTGCAATGTAGTGACAGATGTTCATTTCTAGTCAATCCAAGCTTTACTAACATCCCTTTTCCAATTGTTGGGAAAAGCTCTATCACTTGTTATTTGGAAGCTTAGAAAAGAATCAATCACTTGTTATTTGGAAGCTTTTGTTGTTGTTGTTGATATGCATTTTCTTTAACTTTATACATTTTTTGCCCCAAATCTTGGTATTGTATATAGATATGCTAATGCTTATATTAAGGTAACTTCATTGCAGACAAAGTTAAATACAAGCTCTTGGAAAGTGCACTAATAGTAATGTGATGTGTAGTGTTTAAGGTACATAATCACTGGTATGGGCTTTATGGACCAGTTATGAAACTGCAGCCATGAAGGGAAACAAGGACTTCAGATATAAAATCCATATTTAAATATGTCAAACCTTTCTGCTTTTTATTAATGTATGCTCTCCCAGTAGCAAAGCATCCACAAAGCTGTTAATTTGATTTCTCACTACAGCTAAGTTTTTTGAATAGAACTGAAGATCATTTTCTGATGGGAGTGTCATTCTTTCAGACAAATAATACACTACAGCTTACCCAGCCTCATTATTACTACTTTTAATTTTGCAGTCAGAAGACTCTGCTTTAATTTACCTGCTCCTGGGACTCTGCAAGAAGGAAAGAGTTAGGCAGAGGTGCGGGCGAGTGGGGAGGCATGCACAGTTAGTAGACACTGTATCAAGACATTTTGTGTTCTAGCAAAAGGGACAAAACTGCTGGAGAGTCTACAGAAGGACAAAAAGGAAAAAAAAATACCCTATTGTTTAGCTTTCTCAGTAACAGAAACATACATTTAATTTTTTTCCCACTTAGGATTTAACTAACTAGTTGTATTCTCTCGTGTGTGTGTGTGTGTATGTGTCAAGCCAAAAAGTTGTAGTCTAACCTTCATGATTCACTTTCCCCCAATCCCATTCAACAAATACAAATTTGCAGTGCTTTTCTGCTGTAAGTAGTGGGCTCTACTGGCTTCTTTTCAATTATTTCTTCATTTTGACCTTTTTTATCTTTAATTTTTACTCAGGTCATGTGCAGAGTAGCTTTTTAAACTTGTGTCTAATCATATATCTCATTTTTCTGCTAATTTTATCAATGTTGCCATCTTGCTTTTAGGATAAAGACCAAAGTCCTTAATATTTGTGCAGAAACCTGTTTCTTCTTGCATTCCATAACTCAACAATATATACATACTTCCAGGTCTGTACTCTAAACTCTAGAAAATATTTATTTATATCTTAGTTTATATCTAAATGTTCTATGCATTTGTCTAAATCTTGCCTTAATATATTTCTCTTATAGTAAGTTTTTCTTACTTTCTTCAAAGACATATAAATAAGTAATTTGGATATAGATTATATATTTTTACACAGTATCTTACATCATTTTGGAGATAAATTAGATGATAAACAGATAATTTTTATTTAATCTTGTTTAGCATAGAAAAGTATTTCCTATGAGGACTTTATGTGTATGTATATTAGACATTTAGGGTCTACTATTTCAGGCTAAATTACATTTTCGGCTGCTCCTCCTTAATTAATTAATTAATTAAGTTTTTTGTGTGCCTGAGAGACAGGGTCTTCTCTGCCACCCAGGCTGGAGAGGAGTGGTGAGATTCTAACTCCTGGGTTCAAGTAATCTTCCAACCCTGCAGCCTCTAACTCCTGGGTTCAAGTAATCTTCCAACTTCAGCCCCTCGAGTAGAGTAGGTAGGACTGAAGGACTGCACCCCCACACCCAGTTAATGTTGCCCAGGATGGTCCTGACCTCCTGGCAAGCAATCCTCCCACCTTAGTCCCTCAAAGTGTTGGGATTACAAGCATGAGCCACGGAACCCAGCCACAGTTTCTCCTTCTGATGTTCTGGTACTTCAGAGAGTCATTCAGCCTATTGCAGCAATAACTGCTACATGAAGTAAAGAAAGTGGTTAATGTGAGTATTTGGCTCAAGATACATTTCTGGAATCCTTTTCTCTCCATGGACACTTAAGACAATATTTTAGGGAAAAAAAAAGAGTAAAACCATAAAAAAGAATGTGATTATTAAGATCCCTGACCATGTTTTTAAGAAACTGAATGGTTGTCCGTGAACATAAACACTCACATATTCAGTGGTTTAAATTCTAAAAGCAAAGCACAAAACCACACACATACACATGTAGAGAGACAAACAGAAAGGCAGACTCGCACACACACACACACACAAACACACGAACACACAGGAGAATATTGCGTATCTAGTCTTTCAAATTCTTAAGTGTTCTGGAATTGTTTCTGCAAGAAAGAAATGTCCCACTTATCTGAAAAAGCTTCAGATTTCTTTTGACAGGTCTCTTTGAGAGGAAAATATTTATTTTTAATAGAAATCCATTCATATATGGAATGGATAAATCCATTCATATATGGAATGGATAAATCCATTCATATATTCACTGCAACCTCTACCTTCTGGGTTCAAGCAATTCTCCTGCCTCAGCCTCCCAAGTAGCTGGGATTACAGATGCCTGCTACCACACCTAAATAATTTTTGTATTTTTAGTAGAGACAGGGTTTTGCCATGTTGGCCAGGCTGCTCTGGAACTCCTGACCTCAGGTGACCCACTGGCCTCAGTCTCCCAAAGTGCTGAGATTACAAGCATGAGCCATGGCACCTGGCTGCCTAATATATTATCTATCCTAGAGAATGTTCCACAAACACTTGAGAAAAACATAAATTCTTTTGTTGAGTGGAGTATACTATATATTTCTGTCAGTTCCTATTGGTCTGCAGTATTGTTAAGGTTCTATTTTCTCTCACTGATGTTCTGTCTGGTTATTCTATCCATTATTGAAAATGAAGTATTAAAGTTTCCTACTATTTTTGTAAAACTATCTATTTTGCTCAGTTTTATCAATGTTGTTTAATATATTTTGGAGCTCTGATAATTAGTGCCTATATGTTTATGATTCTAATATTTTCTTGATGAATTAGCACTTTAATGAATTAACACTTAATACTGTTCTTCTTTGTCTCTTGTAGAAGTTTTTGACTTAGAGTCTCTTTTGTGTTATATTACAACATCTACTCGTGCTCTACCTTGGCTACTATTTGTATGAAATACCTCTTTCATTCTTTCACTTTACAGCTATGTTCTCACATCTAAGTAAATCTCTTGTAAACAAAATAGAGTTGGATCCTTTCATTTATTTTGCCAATCTATGACATTTCATTTGGACACTAAACCCATTTTCATTTAAAGTAACTAGTCATATGGAACTATATGCTTTTGCCATTATGTTCTTTGTTTTCTGTATGTCTTACAGCCATTTTGTCCCACATGTCCTCCCTATTGCCTTCCTTTGTATTGATTTACTGTAGTGAAATATTTTTATTTGCCTCTTATTTCTCTTTGTGTATACTTTATATATTCTTCTTTGTAGTTACCATGGGGATTGCGTGTAACATCCTAAAATTCTGATCACCGATTTTAAATTGATGTCAACTCAATTACAGCCAAATCTCTATTTCCTCCCAGCTCTATCCCTTTACCAAGTTTATTGATGTCATTAATTGCGTATTTATAAATTGTGTATCGATCAACATAGATATGTAATCATTTTTGATGAATTAGCTTTTTGAATCTTGTAAAAAAGCAAAAAGTTGAGTTACAAACCAAAATTGCAGTAGGACTTTAATACCTGCCTGTGTATTTAACTTTGTTGAAAAACTTTATGCTTTCACACGTCTTGGAGTTACTGTCTTGGCCCTTTTCGTCTTATCTAAACTTGAAAAAATCACTTTTATATTTCTTGTAGGGAAAGGCTAGTTAGTAATAAACTCCCTCAGCTTTTGTTTATCTTTGAATTTCTTAAATTCCCCCTAATTTTTGAAGGACAGCTTTGTCAGCAATAGAATTCTCAGCTGAATTTCTTTTTATTCTTTCAGTACTTTAAATGCATCATCACATTTGTCTCTGGCCTGTTTCTGCTGAGAAATCTGCTGACAGGCTTATTGAATATCCCTTGTAAGTAACCCATCATTTCTCTTTTTTCTTTCAAGATTCTCTGGGTTTCTCTTTCAACAGTTTGTTTATGTTACTCAGTGTGATTTTCCTTGCATCTATTTTGAAGTTTATTTTCTTGAATTTGTGTATCCATCTCTTATGTCAAATTCCGGATGTTTTCAGCGATTATTTCTTCAAATGTTCTTTTGTTCCCTTTCTCTCTTCTTTTCTTTGGACTCCAATAAAATAAAAACTGCAAATGTCTTTGCACTCACCTAATATAAATTTGGTACACTTGATGATATTCTATAAGCCCCTTGGGCTTTATTATTTTCTTAATAAGTTTTCTTTTGTTCTTCATATTTATAGTTTTAAAATGACCTACCTCCAAATTTGTTGATTATTTCTTTTGCCTATTTCTGTCGTTGAGTCCTGCTAGTGATTTTTTTCTATTTTTTTAGCTCTCAAATTTCTGTTAGGCTCTTCTTTTTATGATTTCCACATATTTATTGATATTATTATTTGCTACATATATTTTTTACTTGAGTTTCTTTAGATCTTTGTCGGTATTTTCCTTTAGTTGTTTGAACGTATTTAAGACAGTTTTTTAAAATTGTTTTTCTAGTAAGTATTATGGTGGTGTTTCTTCTAAGGCTTTTAATGGAGATTTATTTTGTTCCTTTGAATAGGCTGTATTTCCCTCTTTGTTTGTACTGTGGTCTTTTGTTGAAAACTGACCATTTTAAAAAAATAGCTACCTCTCCTAGTCTTCGTAGAGTAGCATAGAAGACCTTCAGTAATTCTTCAGGTCCCTGAGTCTGAAGATCAGCTTGGGGTAAATGCTTAAAATTTTACTGGGTCTTTGGGGCCTGGGTCCTGTCTGGGCCTGTGCATGTGCTTTATGTATGTATCTATGATTTCATTTTTATTTCCCTCACTGCTTTTAAATGTCTTAATCCCCACCAAAAATCTCATCCCAATCTCTTCTAAGGATCTTAGATACTCTGTTGTATCCCTCTACCTATAATGTCTTATACCAGATAGCTGCAGGTCTGAAGTTTTCCTGCAGTTCTCATGCACCTCAGTGAGCATCACGGCTTTTTGCAGTTTCCAGCCTGAGATTCAGATGATGCCCTCATTCACTGTCTGAGCCCCCAGGTTAGGTGAGAGAGAAACCAGTCAATAGGGCAACCCACAGACAGGCCAGAACATTTCAATCAAGTTTCACTCTGTTTCTTCCATCCTGACAGAGAGAACTGGATATTAGGCTGTTTCCACTGTATTATACCTTGCACACTGGGGAATGGTGGAACAAGGATAGGTAGAAGCATCACGAAATTTCCTACCATTTTGAATATGGCTTTTTCTTGATTGGGTATTTCCTTGATTGCTGTAGGTATTTGACTGGTTTCCAGAGCACCTATAAAATTATTTTAGTCATCTGTAGTTTTTAATTTTATGTGTACATGGGGAAATGAGGACTTGGAGCTTTCTTGACCATCATCTTCCTGACATGAATAATTCATGTCAGGAATAAAATTCTAGGACCCCTTTTTGCTTTATTCTCATTGTAGTGCAGTAATTTTCCCTTAAAACTGAAATTGCCTTTAGGATCAATACAAAAAAATGCTCTTTTAAAAATGCTCTTTTCATTTAAAACTGAAATTGCCTTTTAGGATCAATACAAAAAATGCTTTTTATTAAATTAAATACCTTTCATTTCAATACAAGACTGATTTTATGTTTTAAATCATAATATTACTTTAAATTTTACAACAAATATTATAATTACTTCCTAAGATAAAAAGATGTAGTGTTGGGAAACACATCTCACTTTGTGCATAGATTTGTAAGTAAACACTAGGACTTTTATTCCCACGTTATCTATTACTTAAATTCCGTGGCTTAGCATATTCAGCATTTACTTAAACCACTAGTCCCCATGTTGACAATATAGGCTATAATCAGCTAGTCAGGTTTTCTGATCTAATTTTGCTCACTCCCTTTTTCTTTAGCCTTGGTCTTATGTTGCAGGCTCACTTAAAACAGCTGAATGTTTGCTGATTTACACTGATTTTGGCTAGGGCTACTTTGATAATTTGGCTATGCTACACATGTCTCTCATCTTTCAGTAGATTAGTCTGGGCATGATTTCATGGTGATGACAGAGATACAAGAGAGCAAAACCCAGTGCACAATCTAACACACCATTGGAGAATGGTATAGTTTCACTGTATAGTCAAGTCATATTGTATAGTCCAGTGTCAAGCGGTGGGCCAAGTCAACTTGATCCAGTTGTAATGGACACAGGAGAAATAAAACATTTGCACCACAATTGCAATTAACAACATTCTGAGAAGAAGAGCTTTTCCGTAATCTTAAGCTTTCTCAAAAATGAAATATTAAACTTTCCAGCTATTGAGGAACACCTACTGTATCTCTTGAATATATTTTGGTAATCTCATCAGCTTTAATATGCATAATTAGAATGAATAAATTCTATTTCTCATACCCTGGTCTTTTAGAATATAAAGGCAATAATTAGTTTGCACTACTACTAATATAAAAATAATAAATAATAATCCAGAGGCAAAGGAGTCCGCACAATATTTTCCCACAGTGCATGTTTTACACATAATTCTAAGCTCAAGTTTTAGATCAGGAGAGAATTAATTCTTGCTTCATACTGACTCATGTAGCCAATGGACATGAATTCATGGCTTTTCTTCATTATATTTTTTGATTCAGTGATTAATCTCAAACTTCTACTTTGTATGGTTTGTATGGTTCGTATATTGAGCACCATAAAAATGCAGACACAGTATTCAACCTTAAAGGCCTTCTTATTGACACAAGTACTACATTCAGTAAAATCTGAAAACAATCACGGTATCTCCCTGTTAGGCCTCTGAGCCCAAGCTAAGCCATCATATCCCCTGTGACTGGCAGGCATACATCCAGATGGCCTGAAGTAACTGAAGAATCACAAAAGAAGTGAAAATGGCCTGTTCCTGCCTTAACTGATGACATTACGTTGTGAAATTCCTTCTTCTGGCTCAGAAGCTCCCCCACTGAGCACCTTGTGACCCCTACCCCTGCCTGCCAGAGAACCACACCCACTTTGAGTGTAATTTTCCTTTACCTACCTAAATCCTATAAAGCAACCCACCTCTATCTCCCTTCTCTGACTCTCTTTTCTGACTCGGCCCACCTGCACCCAGGTGAAATAAATAGCCTTGTTGCTTACACACAGCCTGTTTGGTGGTCTTTTCACACGGACGTGAGTGAAACTCGTGAAGATGTCACATACTAAGGAATAATGGATTTGAGGCCAGTATTCAGGAAAGCATGGAGAGTGAAAAGAAAATGTATTACAAATGACTGATTGATTAAGTAACTGTATATTCCATATGATTTCTATGCCAAAATTGTATTCTGTATTATAAGAAAAAAACCTGATATAATTAAGTTGAATGCTAAAATGAATCTTGCACTTTATATTTATTACTAGACCTTACATTCTCCTTTGAATAAGATTAACAAGCAGGACTAAAACTACAAAACTAATGAAGATGGAAAAAGTGGTTAAATCCACATTCAGTTTTATTTTATTAACTTTGCTCAGCTCAGCACCCAGAGCAATTCAGCAAAATACTTAGGTATGTTGGGAGTTTGAGGCAGGAGAATCACTTGAACCTCAGCGGCAGAGGTTACAGTGAACTGAGATCACGCCTCTGCACTCCAGCCTGGGTGACAGAGTGAGACTCTGTCTCAATTTAAAAAAGCAAAAACAAAAGCAAAAACAAAACCTAGGTATGAGTAGAATGCAATTCAAAAAACCTTGGATCTGTTGTGTGGTAGATAAGAACAATTAAGAGTAGAGAAAAAGATTAAGTGACCTAAATTATCAGGGCTATTTACTAAATGAGCAACAAATCAAAGATCAGTCATTAACATTTTTGTCAGGTCTCTGAGTCAAAGCTAAGCCATCATATCCTGTGACCTGCAGGTACACATCCAGATGGCCGGTTCCTACCTTCACTGATGACATTCCACCACAAAAGAAGTGAAAATGGCCTGTTTCTGCCTTAACTGATGAGACTACCATGTGAAACTCCTTTTCCTGACTCATCCTGGCTCAAAAATTCCCCCACTGAGCACCTTGTGACCCCCCACCCCTGCCATCCAGAGAACAACGCCCTTTACTACAATTTTCCTTTACCTACCCAAATCCTATAAAACGGCCCCACTTCTATCTCCCTTTGCTGACTCTCTTTTCGGATTCAGCCCACCTGCGCCCAGGTAATTAAAAAGTTTTATTGCTCACACAAAGCCTGTTTGGTGGTCTCTTTACACAGACGGGCATGACATTTTGGTGCCATGACTCGGATCAGGGGACCTCCCTTGAGAGATCAATCCCCTGTCCTCCTGCTCTTTGCTCCATGAGAAAGATCCACCTATGACCTTGGGTCCTCAGACCCACCAGCCCAAGGAACATCTCACCAATTTTAAATCTGGTAGGCGGCCTCTTTTTAACTCTCTTCTCCAACCTCTCTCCCTATCCCTCAACCTCCTTCTCCTTTCAATCTTGGTGTCACACTTCAATCTCTCCCTTCTCTTAATTTCAGTTCCTTTCCTTTTCTGGTAGAGACAAAGGAGACGCGTTTTATCTGTAGACCCCAAATGGCGGCACCAGTCAGACTCAGAAAGACAGTCTTCCCTTGGTGTTTAATCACGCAGGGACACCTGCCTGATTATTCACCCACAATTCAGAGGTGTCTGACCACGCAGGGACACCTGCCTGATTATTCACCCACATTTCAGAGGTGTCTGACCACGCGAGGACGCCTGCCTTGGTCCTTCACCCTTAGCGGCAAGTCCCGCTTTTCTGGGGGGCAAGAACCCCCTAACCCCTTCTCTCCCTGTCTCTACCCTTTCTCCACTTTTCTAGGGGGCAAGAACCTCCCAACCCCTTTCCCACTTTTCTGGAGGGCAAGAACCTCCTGACCCCTTATCTCCATGTCGCGACCCCTTAAAGTAGAGGCAGCCGAATAGCAATACATTTGTGAGTTGCAATTCCTTGCCTCCACTGTGAGAGAAACCCAAGCCACATCTCCAGGGGACAAGAACTCCAAATGTCTGAACTGAAGCTACCAGAGGTTCCTCCAGAACCTCCTCCCCCAGGAGCTTGCTGTAAGTGCCAGAAATCTGGCCACTAGGCCAAGGAATGTCCACAGCCCAAGATTCCTTCTAAGCCGTGTCCCATCTGTGTGAGACCACACTGAAAATCGGACTGTTCAACTCACCTGGCAGCCACTTCCAGAGACCCTCGAACTCTAACCCAACGCTCTCTGACTGACTCCTTCCCAAATCTTCTCAGCTTAGCAGCTGAAGACTGACACTGCCCAATTGCCTCGCAAGCCTACAGGACCATCACACAGATGCTCTAGCTAACTCTCACAGTAGAAGGTAAGTCCATCCCCTTCTTAATCAATATGGAGGCTACCCACCCATTACCTTCTTTTCAAAGGCCTGTTTCCCTTGCCTCCATAACTGTTGTAGGTATTGATGGCCAAGTTTCTAAATCTCTTAAAACTCCCCAATTCTGGTTCCAACTTGGACAACATTCTTTAATGCACTCCTTTTTAGTTATTCCCACCTGCTCAGTTCCCTTATTAGGCCAAGACATTTTAACTAAATTATCTGTTTCCCTGACTATACCTAGGCTACAGCCACACCTCATTGCTGCCTTTTCCCCCAGTTCAAAACCTCCTTCGCATCCTCCCATTGTATCTCCCCACCTTAATCCACAAGTATAGGATACCTCTACTCCTTCCTTGGTGACTGATCATGCACCCCTTACCATCTCATTAAAACTTAATCACCCTTAGCCGGCTCATTGCCAGTATCCCATCCCACCAGTATCCCATCCCACATCACACTTTAAAAGGATTAAAGACTGTTACCACTCACCTGCTACAGCATGGCCTTTTAAAGCCTGTAACCACCCCCCCCCCCCCCGTTACAATTCCCACATTTTACCTGTCCTAAAACCAGACAAGGCTTACAGGTTAATTCAGGATCTGCACCTCATCGACCAAATTGTTTTGCCTATCCACCCCATGGTGCCAAACCCATATACTCTCCTATCCTCCATACCTCCCCCAACGACCCATTATTCTGTTCTAGATCTCAAACATGCTTTCTTTACTATTCCTTTGCACCCTTCATCCCAGCCTCTCTTCACTTTCACTTGGACTGACCCTGACAACCATCAGGCTCAGCAAATTACCTAGGCTGTACTGCCGCAAGGCTTCACAGACAGCCCCCATTACTTCAGTCAAGTCCAAATTTCTTCCTCATCTGTTACCTATCTCGGTATAATTCTCATAAAAACACACGTGCTCTCCCTGCTGATTGTGTCAGGCTCATCTCCCAAACACCAATCCCTTCTACAAAACAACTCCTTTCCTTCCTAGGCATGGTTAGTGAGGTCAGAATTCTTACACAAGAGCCAGGACTGTGCCCTGTAGCATTTTTATCCAAACAACTTGACCTTACTGTTTTAGCCTACTAGCCCTCATGTCTGCGTGTGGCAGCCACTGCCACCCTAATACTTTTAGAGGCCCTCAAAATCACAAACTATGCTCAACTCACTCTCTACAGTTCTCATAACTTCCAAAATCTATTTTATTCCTCCCACCTGACACATATACTCTCTGCTCCCTGGCTCCTTCAGCTATGCTCACTCTTTGTTGAGTCTCCCACAATTACCATTGTTCCTGGACCGGACTTCAATCCAGCCTCCCACATTATTCAAGATACCACACCTGGCCCTCATGACTGCATCTCTCTGATCCACCTGACATTCACTCTATTTTCCCATATTTCCTTCTTCCCTGTTCCTCACCCTGATCACATTTAGTTTATTGATGGCAGTTCCACCAGGCCTAATTGCCACTCACCAGCAAAGGCAGGCTATGCTATAGTATCTTCCACATCTATCACTGAGGCTACCGCTCTGCCACCCTCCACTACCTCTCAGCAAGCTGAACTAGTTGCCTTAACTCAGGCCCTCACTCTTGCAAAAGGACTAAGTGTCAATATTTATACTGACTCTAAATATGCCTTCCATATTCTGCACCACCATGCTGTTATGTAGGCTGAAAGAGATTTCCCTCACTATGCAAAGGTCCTCCATCATTAATGCCTCTTTAATAAAAATGCTTCTCAAAGCTGCTTTACTTCCAAAGGAAGCTAGAGTCATTCACTGCAAGGGCCATCAAATGGCATCAGATCCCATCGCTCAGGACAATGCTTATGCTGATAAGTTAGCTAAAAAGGCAGCTAGAGTTCCAACTTCTGTCCCTCACGGTCAGTTTTTCTTCTTCACATTGGTCACTCCCACCTACTACCCCGCTGAAACTTCCACCTATCAATCTCTTCCTACACAAGGCAAATGGTGCTTAGATCAAGGAAAATATCTCCTTCCAGCCTCACAGGCCCATTCTATTTTGTCGTCATTTCATAACCTCTTGCATGTAGGTTACAAGCTTCTAGTCCGTCTCTTAGAACCTCTCATTTCCTTTCCATTGTAGATATCTATCCTCATGGAAATCACTTCTCAGTGTTCCATCTGCTATTCTACTACTCCTCAAGAACTTCTCAAGCACCCTCCCTTCCCTACACATCAAGCTCAAGGTTTTACCCCCGCCCAGGACTGGCAAATTGACTTAACTCACATGCCTCCAGTCAGGAAACTAAAATACCTCTTGGTCTAGGCAGACACTTTCACTGGATAGAGGCCTTTCCCACAGGGTCTGAGAAGGCCACCACGGTCATTTCTTCCCTCCTGTCAGACATAATTCCTCAGTTTGGCCTTCCCATCTCTATACAGTCTGATAGCAGAGCGGCCTTTTTTAGTCAAATCACCCAAGCAGTTTTTCAGGCTCTTGGTATTCAGTGAAACCTTTATATCCTTTACCGTCCTCAATCTTCAGGAGAGGTAGAACGGACTAATGGTCTTTTGAAAACACACCTCACCAAGCTCAGTCACCAACTTAAAAAGGACTAGACAGTACTTTTACCACTTTCCCTTCTCAGAATTCAGGCCTGTCCTCGGAATGCTACAGGTTATATCCCATTTGAGCTCCTATGTGGACACTCCTTTTTATTAGGTCCCAGTCTCATTCTAGACACCAGCCCAACTTGAACTACACCGCAAAAACTTGGATAAAGCATAAAAACTCACCAAGCAAGTAATTATGCTGAACCCCCTTAGGCTGTCTTTAATTGGATGTCCTAGGTCCTCCCAATTCTTAGTCCTTTAATACCTTTTTTTCTCTTTCTGTTATTCGGGCCTTGTGTCTTCTGGTTAGTTTTTCAATTCATACAAAACTGCATCCAGGCCATCAGCAATCATTCTATACGACAAATGCTCCTTCTAACGACCCCACAATATTGCCTCTTACCACAAAATCTTCCTTCAGATTAATCTCTCCCACTCTAGGTTCCCATGCCACCCCTAATCCCGCTTGAAGCAGCCCTGAGAAACATTGCCCATTATCTCTGCATACCACCCCCCAAAAAATTTCACCACCCCAACACTTCAATGCTATTTTATTTTTCTTATTAATGTAAGAAGACAGGAATGTCAGGCCTCTGAGCCAAAGCTAAGCCATCATATCCCCTGTGACCTGCATGTACACATCCAGATGGTCAGTTCCTGCCTTAACTGATGACATTCCACCACAAAAGAAGTGAAAATGGCCTGTTGCTGCCTTAACTGATGACATTACCTTGTGAAATTCCTTTTCCTGACTCATCCTGGCTCAAAAGCTCCCCTACTGACCACCTTGTGACTTCCCCACCCCTGCCCTCCAGAGAACAACCCCCTTTGACTGTAATTTTCCTTTACCTACCCAAATCCTATAAAACGGCCCCACCCCTATCTCCCTTCACTGACTCTCTTTCCGGACTCAGCCCGCCTGCACCCAGGTAATTAAAAAGGTTTATTGCTCACACAAAGCCTCTTTGGTGGTCTCTTCACACAGACGCGCATGACAATTCTGACTATAGATTATTAAGTAATGCTAGGAATTACCTTCATGTTTTTGTTTTGATTTGATTTTGATTTAGTTTTGTTGACCATAACTGTCATACATTTAAAATTTATTTTCTGAGTGGTAATGACTATGAAGTTGTGGGGACAACTGAAGTTATAATGCTGTTTGAAAGGAAACTAGAGTAAAGGTATTTGATGTTTCAGATTTTTCTGTTGATCTTTTCCCATGCAAGTTGTCTCTCAGCTTTGAGACCTTTAACTGATTGACATCACTCTGGCTGACACACAACCTATTTCAGAAATTGTCAAGTATAAACCCAATGCTGACACAGCTGAATGAAAACAGACTACTCCTGTACTTTTTGCTGCTACTGTTTCTAATTCTTATTGAAAATAAATTTCAAATACCTCCTAGTAGTTTATTCTTTACTTCTGATAGTTGAAATTCTGAAATTTGTTAGCTAGAGATCAATGAGTATTACATTCAACTTCATCCCTTTAAAGTCTGAAAACTACCTAACATTTTTCTACTTGAAATGAATAAATTATCTGTTAAAAATATGTTTATCAAATAATTTTTACTTTAGAGGATAAGACTGGCATCACATTAAGCACAACTTTTAAGCCTAGATGAAAATGTTATTACCAAAACTATGAGAAAATAAATTGTCATCTTAGATATTATATCAGCAAATTGTGAATGAAGTAAATCGGAAGACATTTTATTGGACGGTTGCATTTATTAGATGTGTGAACCCCAAACATCTGAAACAGGTCTCAGATAATTTAGAAAGTTTATTTTGCCAAGGTTGAGGACGTGAATCCCTGACACAGCCTCTGGAAGTCCTTACACGTGCCCAAGGTGGTCGGAACAGAGCTTAGTTGTATACATTTAGGGAGACATGAGACATCAATCAATATATGTAACAACTACATTGGTTCAGTCCAGAAAGGCGGGGACAATTCGAAGCAGGGAGGGGGCATCCAGGTCACAGGTAGTTGAGAACAAATGGTTGCATTCTTTTGAGTTTCTGATTAACCTTTCCAAAAGAGGCAATCAGATATGCATCTATCTCAATGAGCAGAGGGAGAAGTTTGAATAGAATGGGAAACATTCTGATCAGTTCCCAGCTTGACTTTTTTCCTTAGCTTAGTAATTTTGGGGACTGGAGGTTTTCCTTTCACAGATATTATTGAAGAAAATCAATGATAAATTTAGTCAACCGAGATATGTACAAAATAAAAAATTCAGAAATGAGGAAGCCATTGAAAATGAATAATTTTGAGAGGAAACCACTTAGACTTAAGGCTGAGTTTAGAAATCTGGAGAATGGTGGTTACCTTTAAAATAAAAGTAATTTAAGCACGTAATCAGGATGTAAGAGCAGAGTGTTTGGTAATATTTCTAAATACACAAATTTCTTTGTAATTTTTTTTCATAATGTCTTTGTAATTTAGAGTATATCAAAGCCAAGTATATTAAAACAACAATTTTTAAAGTACTTAAATTTCCAATAGTTCTCATAATTCTTTCAAACTTTAGTGAGCTTATTCTTGAGAAAAGATGATGATTTGTGTCAATGAAAATAGTCAAACTCTGTAACATATTTGAAGAGATTTATTCTGACGCAAATTTGAGTAACCAACTGCTGGCGACATAGCCCCAAGAGATTCTGAGAACCGTGTGGTCAAGGTGGTGGGGCTACAGCTTGGTTATATACATTTTAGGGAGACATAGACATCATTTGATACATGTGAGATGTACATTGTTTTAGTCCAGAAAGGTGGAATAACTTGAAGTGAAGGGGTTTCCAGGTCATAGGTTGATTCAGGAATTTGCTAATTGGCAACTGGTTTAAAGAGTTAAGTTATTGTCTAAAGATCTAGAATCAATAGAAGGGAATATCTGGTTTAACTCATTTATGCCTAGTGTTCCATTATTGGAACGCTAAGCTTGTGGGAGTTATTTGTATCCTGCTGTTCAAGGTCATTGCCAAGTTCTGATTTTCACAGAAAACATTTACAACCTTTGGCATAAATGGGTTAAGATGAAGAATTGTGGAGGCCAAGGTTCCCATCGTGAAGACAGAATCCAGAATCCATAGAAGGGAGTGTCTCTTATCAGACTTAAAGAGTCTATTAGTTTTAAGTTCTCTATTCTAGTCTTAATGCTGGTCAGTTTGCCTGAATTCCAGCAGGAGGAAGATATAAGGAGGCATGTCGGACACCTATAACCATTTGTTCTCACCTACCTGTGACCTGGATGCCCCCTCCCTGCTTTGAGTTGTCCCTGCCTTTCTGGACTGAACCAATGCAGTTGTTACATATATTGATTGTCAGCCATGGCCAATCCTCACCCTAAATCACATTGTTTCTGTCTGGCTACCCCAAGTCCTCTAGGCAAACAAGAATTAACTCCAAGAAACTGAGGGCAAACAGCAGATATCTTTCTTTGGGGAAGGTCAGATTATTTTTACCAACTAGAGCCCGATCTCATGCACGACTTCAAAAATTTAGTTATAAAAAGAGTTACCAGCCGGGCGTGGTGGCTCAAGCCTGTAATCCCAGCACTTTGAGAGGCCGAGTTAGGCGGATCACAAAGTCAGGAGATCGAGACCATCCTGACTAACATGGTGAAACCCCGTCTCTACTAAAAAAAAAAAAAAAAAAAAAAAAAATACAAAAAACTAGCCAGGCGTGGTGGCGGGCGTCTATAGTCTCAGCTACTCGGGAGGCTGAGGCGGGAGAATGGCGTAAACCCGGGAGGCGGAGCTTGCAGTGAGCTGAGATCCAGCCACTGCACTCCAGCCTGGGCAACGGAGCGAGATTCGCTCTAAAAAAAAAAAAAAAAAAAAAAAAAAAAGAGTTACCTATACTTTTAATTTGTATTTGTTTATCTTTCTTTTACCCTTAAAACCTATAAAAGCTAGCTTATCAGCCTTCATCTCCACCACCATCATAGTCATCACCATTATCATCACTGGCACAATAACATATACTGAACATATAGTGTATGCCAGACAGTGATTTACAATTACTAACTCATTTAATGCTCCTAACTTCCTGATAACCTAGGAATTAAGGTTATGCAGTTTTTATAGGTGAAGAAACAAAGAGTTCAGTTACATTCCTTAGGTCACATAGTTGCTAGATGTCAAAGCCAGGATTCAAACCAAAAATGTCTGACTCGGGTACATACATACTTCAACACACAGAACCAAAACAAACAAAGCAATGACATTCCCAAAGGTAACTTTCAAGGTGCTAAATTCAATATGTGCTTTTTATTTATCATGATATGTAACTTCGAGTGCACACACATGAACAGACACTCTCAGGCACTGTTACTCAAATACCTGGATTTTAATTTTATTCTAGGACATTTTGAGTGAATTTGAACAAACTCCACCAGCTCTTACATTTGCCAAACTGGACTTTTCTGAGCATTGAGTAAAAGACGACTAAACTCTACTACTGTATTTACTAATTATATTCTCTAGGGGTGAAAAAGTATTTTTTTCTTCTACCCATCTAGATTCAGTGACTGGGGCCCATAACTCAAACTGATGAAAGACAGATTAACAAGAAAGAAAACAACTTTATTATAAATATAAGCACAGGACTTCAGAAAAAAAACTGTTGCTTAAAGAAGTGGCCAGGTGATTGAGGCTTATATACGTTTTAGGCTAACCAGAAGAAAATGGATTTTGAACTTCTAGGTCAGGGAGGTAAGTTGTGGGAAGCTGAGGGGAAGAGGCTGATAGTAAATAAGAGTTCTCTTGTTATGCTAGTAAGAGTCTCTCAGGAGATAAGCCTGCCTCCTGGAGTGGCCCCATTAGTGTAGGGGAGACAGCTGTACAAATAAAAATTTCCTTTAGAAATGTCAATTTCCTTTACTGAAGGAGAAATTTAAACTTTACTTTTAGTTGGTTAGGGGGAGCTAAAGAGCTTTTTGTGCATCTTCCTATTCTCAATTGCCTTTAGCTCAAAATCATCCTTAGATGGCATATCTTAGAAGGGTAGAAGGAAAAATAAATGTTTATCCCTTACAGAATATAAAGTGGCATATTTTGGAGTGCACATTCTGGTACCCTTTGATTTCACATCTTTTTACATGCTCTTTAGTTTGAATGTCTACACCACAGCCCTAAGCTGCTTTCATTTCTCACGTGACCTAATCGTTAACTTGGTTCACAGAGCTCTACCCTTTCCAGCCATTGCTGGCTTTTCAGCCTAGGTTATCCTTCTTCATTCTTTCTGTGCCCTAATACATTGTCCACCAAAAAGAACTTTAAAAGTGGCAAAGTCTCTCCAGTCTAATGTCTGTCACTCTACATAGCATACAAATTCTCGTCTGTTCTCTTCATAAAAATAATGCCTATTCACTATTAGGATCTCAACTTAGTATTTACTTCCATATCTGTTCTGTGTTGTTATAGCAGAATATCACATACTGGATAATTTATATTTACAGAAATTTATTTGGCTCCCGGTGCTGAAGACTGGGAAGTCCAAGGTCAAGAAGGACCTTTTTGACTGTGTCATCCCATAATGGAAGGTAAAGGGGCAAGAGAGTGTGCACAGGCATGAGAGAGGAAGGGGGGAGAACTTATCCTTTTATCATGAACCCACTCCTGTGATAACTAACCCACTCTTGTGATAATAACTTTAATCTATTCATGAGGGCACAGTCCTCATGATCTAATTACCTTTTAAAGGTTTTACTCTGAATATAATTGCACTGGTAATTAAGTTTCTAACACATGAACTTTGGGGGACACATTCAAACCATACCACTATCTGTAATTTCTAACAGACAGTTATAACAAGTGACTGATTATGAGTACTTCTTCCTACACTAGGATGTCTGTGAGGACAGAAAGTAAACGTTAGTTTCCCTCATCTGTTGGTTTTGAAATACCAACCAAAGAGTAGGTTAGTAATAAATACTTGTTAAATAAAGTTAATTAGTCATAAATACTTGTTAAATAAATAAATGAGTGACTTGTAGAACAGATGAGAGACAATTCTATATTCTATGTTTGCTTAGATGTGCGCTTCATCTACATGAGGTTTCACTTCGTTCTCATGAAGTGTTTGTGCCTCTAGAGAAGCTACCCTCTCCTCCAGCTGCTGCAGCCATTCAGCAGAATTATTTACTGGTTACAAGTGTGAAAACAAATGAGCACATAATGACACAGACTAAGTAACAGTTCAGATAAGCTTCCATAAGCTTATGTAAGTTAGCTTTTAATTATGTACTTTGCATGCTAAGTCTAAAATAAAATGATTATCCACATTGCACATGTTAAAGTTCTTTATATTAAGTGTTTAAGTGCAGAAACCAAACCTGTACCCTTTAATTCTAAGATAAAATATGCAGTTTAAATATTAACTTTAATTCTATAGGTTAATCTGAATTTATATACATTTGTGATAATTATAGCAATTAACTGTAACAGAATTATTCTCATTAGAGGACAAAACAGGCTTGCTGATCACTATGCTGGCTCTAAGCCTTTACAATCTAATGAATGCTAAAATATTAAAATCTCATCCAGTTTACCATGAAGCCATAATTTATAAGAATAAATGCATAATAATTCTTTGGACTTCAGAAGTAATTTATGAGCAATATTCTCACAGAGGATGATGATAATTCACTCTCAATTAGCCCAGCTTGATTTAAATCATTGATTGCCCCAAGTTCAATAATAATTTAGTAATAATGGAATTAATACTTCCTTCTATTTTTGGATGAAATTATTAAAAGGAATCCATGATGAATTTTAACTTTAAACATGAAAGCTTACAAATATCTTCTTTTAACTTTTCCTTTATGGATTGAGCTCTCCTTCTAGGATTATTAGCTTTATAGGAAGAATCTGTTCCCCTTGGAAATTTTGAGGTAGTTATCTTGGCTCTGTGCATTAATCTGTGTCCTATCTCTCCTTTCAAGATACCTTCATCAGTGCCAGGATCAGGTTTGTAGATATCAAATTCTTCAATAATTACAATCACAATATTCACTTTCAGGGAGTTTAATAAGATATGGGTAGAATTAGCTATTTCTTGTGATTTGCTGTTTCAAAATAAAAGAAACAATTCACAAATATATATATATATATATTTAATTACAGAGTCTATATCTGAAATGCATTATAACCATTATTAAGCAGATCTTACCCTGATTCTGCTAAAGATGAGTTTATGGAATAATTTACATATTTAATAATTTTAGAAAATGGGGAAAATTAATCAAAGGTGACAACATCTAATGAGACTGGAGTCATTCCAGCTATACTATGGAATTTAGTGTTTCCTTTTTCCCATGGGTAGAGTACCTATTTAGAAGACATACATATGAATATTCTGTCTGTGAAACAGTGAGTTTATCTTGCTTGTCTTCATATTTTTATCTGAGTTGAGACAGAAGAAAATGCTAGCACAACTCCATATCTCAGTGGAAAAAAACACGGATTTTCCCTCAGGTGTAATCAGAAGCATCATCTCCAGTATCAACTTTTGCCACAGAGCCACTGTTCTTGCCTGGTGATTTTGACAGCCTCAAAACTTCAAGGCTGCAGTTAAAAAAATGACATTGCCTGTGGAAAATTACAAAGGTAGTAGAAAAATAGGAAGAAATCAAGAAATATCAGATTGCTGTTAGTTTCCTGTACTAGGAAGCTAATATCAGCGGAAAAGAAAGAAAGATCATTTCAAGATGTCACAAGACATCTGACTTCTACTTCCATCCTCAAAATTTCCAGTGACCTGGTATGAGTTACTGCTCATGGCAGTAGTTTAATTTATAAGAAGGGTGGGAAGGGGATGGTCAAAGAGATCAGAATTTCTCAAGTAAGAGTGTGCATCAGCGTCAGCTTTTAGAATTAAACAAAATGCAAGTGTTAGGCCTTCACCACTACACTATTGAATTAGAACTTCTGTGACTGGGGCCGTAAATGTACACGTTTAAATTCCACAACGGCTATTCCTGAATCCCCTAGACATGATGATTCCTGATGCCCTTTTATTGCTCTGATGTTTCTAAGATTTTATGAATTTTAATGAACAGGGTAGTACAGCCTAATGACATAACTGAACAGCAAAGATTTACCTTTAAATATTGTGTGTGTGTGTGCATGTGTGTGTGTGTGCATGTGTGTGTGCGTAGCACTTAGCTGAATGCTGGTACAGAGTTGCTCTTTCACTTCTCACTCTCACTCTTCTCTCTTTCTCACACACTCTTCCTATTGATAGATAAATATTTATCTATAGACAGTTTATAAATACATATAAGTATAGATGTGATAGTTAATACTGAGTGTCAACTTGATTGGACTGAGGGATACAAAGTATTAATCCTGGGTGTGTCTGTGTGGGTGTTGCCAAAAGAGATGAACCTTTGAGTCAGTGGGCTGGGGAAGGCAGATCCACCCCTAATCTGGTGGGCACGATCTAATCAGCTTCTGGCAAATATAAAGCAGACAGAAAAACATGTAAAGGAGAGATGGGCCTAGCCTCCCAGCCTACATCTTTCTCCCATGCAGAATGCTTCCTAACCTTGAACATCAGACACCAGGTTCTTCAGTTTTGGGACTCAGACTGGCTCTCCTTGCTCCTCAGCTTGCAGACAGTCTATTGTGGGACCATGTTTGATATACATATATATATATATCTCCTATTAGTTCTGTTCCTCTAAGAGAACCCTGACTAATACAATGAAGTATCAATTAAAAAGTATTTCCTGCTCTCAATTAGCTTAGTCTATTTGGTGACAAAGCTAACAGACAATCAGGGAGAAAACAGTTAAAGTGACATTGAGATATAGATATCTGGAAGGTGATGCTATATCCCACAGTAATGGAGTTCAGGAATGCTACTGCTAAGGATTAGGTGGGATTTTTTTTTTCAGGCAAAATTTGGAAGATATATTTTAGGTGTAAGAAAGGCCTGGCACAAGCAAATATCTAAGAAATTGAAACACATGTTCCTTTCAATATTGTGAGGGAATCTGAATGTCTACCTGTTTTTAATTTAATAGGTATTGAAAAGTAATTGAGTATTTACTACAAGATCTGGAATCAGCATTTAAAATTGTTTGAGGGTCTTAGATGGAAGTTAAAACAATAGATGTCTACCAAAGCTTATCTGCTGCATTATATGCATTATATGCCACGTTATATGCATTATATGCCACACTAACTATAACTTTTTTTTCGATGAACACAGTAATCTTTTGTTATTTTCTTCTAGTTCCCAATTGAAGTTCAGAAAGGCCACATTTCAATAATAGCCTATCTACCTCCACATACTCTTTTTCTAACTTACGACACTGATGGGTTAGCAAATGATCCAGACTCTTTCTTTCTGGGGAAGCTTTCCATATTCCATATTCCATATTCAACAAAATTAAAGAAATTTATTATTCCAATATTATATTTAAATTATAACACTTTTTTGAGTGAACAGTCCGTTCTCCTGGCTCAACTGCTATCTTATACTAAATATGTGTATCTCTTTTCTTAAAATATAAAAAAAATATATTATGAAATACGGCAGAGCTAAAGAGAAAAGGGAAAAGGATCTTTGCTCTGATAATTCAAAATGGAGCTTCTTGTCACTCTTCAAGGTGGAGAGACTATTCACCATCCTTTAAGGTACCCTTAGGTTGTTTCCGTATCTTGGATATTGTGAAAAATGTTACAAAGAACATAGAAGCACAGACATCTCTTTGAGGTACTGATTTCAACTCCTTTAGGCATATACCAGAAAAGAAATTGCTAGACAAATGGTATTTCTATTTTAAACTTTGTATAGGATCTCTATAATGTTTTTCATAGTTGCTGTACTAATCTAATTTTTCACTAACATTGTACAAGGCTTCTGTATAGTATGATGTTGAGAGTTAATAATGCTGTATTATAAACTAAAATTTTTCTAAGAAAATAGATTTCAAGTGCTCTCACTACCAAAAAGAAGAAAAAAAATGTAAAAAGATGAATATAATTTGTTTGACTTTAGTAATCACTTTACTACATATATATAAACATCATATTGTACACCTTAAATATGTGTAATAAAAAAAGCAAATGTGATAGTTTCAATATCTAATAGCAAGAAAATGAAAGGTAATACAATTTTGAAATATCTTTATGATGTGCTTTTTAAAAGCAATTAAAACTGAAGTTTTAAGACTTGGAAAACTATAAAGAAATGCTTATATGATTATGCAAAAATAATCTGTAATACTATCTATGACATAGTATTCTGTTATCTATGTAAACATGTATTTTTTTTAAAAAGAGATGGGTAAAAAACTGGAAGGAAATATCACAAAGCATTAATAGTAAAAAACAAAAAATCAAAAAAAAAAAAAAAAAAAAAACAAGAAAAAAATTACCCAAAGGAGGAATAACATAATTTATTATACAAATAGAAAAAATAATACTTAAGCATTTCTAACTCACACCTTAATCAAAGATTAATTTCAGGTTGAATAAAGATCCAAATGTAAAACAGAATTTTAAGACTTTTAAAAGAGTATAGGGGATAATATTTGTGTGACTACCATGTAGAAAAGTTCTTAAGAGAAAAAACAAACTATAAATTACAAAATAAATGCTTGAAAAATGCAGGAAGGTAAAATTATACATTTTTTTTTTGTTCATTAAAAGACGTGACAACAAAAAACAGTATAAAGAAAAGTTACAAACCGGGTAAAAATGTTTGAAACTATAAGCCAGCAAATTTATATTGGATAAATTGAAATTATGCAAATAAAAAAAGACAAAAGTAGGCAAAAATGAAACATAAACAGATAATTCAGGAATCATAAACACAAATATGCACTAAAAAGATAAGATCAACCCTCGTTAGTAGTCAAGAAAATGCAAATTGCAACCACAAAGAGATAAAATAGAAAATAAATTAATTTGTCAAAAATATAAAAGAAAATTAAATTAGTGAATTAGCTCAGATGTTTGTCAAGATGGAGAGTATTGGAAACTGTTCACTGCTGGTAGAAATGATGGAAATAATCACTTTGGAAAAAAATATAGTGTTATCATATAAATGAAAATATATACATCTTATGACTCTGAAAACTTCAGAGAATGTCTTGCTTATAAGCTACAAGAAGCACATACAAGAATTTTCATGGTAGCATTGTGTGTAACTGAACATCTTAGAAACATTTATCTTGCTTTCCCTAGAAAAATTGCTATTTTTTATGGCCATAAAATGGAATACAATACAACAGAGAAAATGAGCATCTTATACGAATACTAATGAAAATGTACTTATGGAGAGGGGGGAATGGAAGGTATTAATCAAACAATAGAAAGTTTCAATTATCCAACATAAATATGTTCTGGAGATCTACTTTACAACACAGTGTTTCAGTTAACAATATTATACTTAAAAAATTGCTAAGAGGGTAAATCTTATGTTAAGTGTTTTTTATCATTAAAAAGTGATAGTATAAACAAAAAAGAAAGAAAGAGGTCAGGCACAGTGGCTCACACCTGTAATCCCAGCATTTTGAGAGGCCAAGGTGGGTGGGTCACCTGAGGTCAGGAGTTCAAGACAATCCTGGCTAACATTGTGAGACCCCCGTCTCTACTGAAAATACAAAAATTAGCCAGGCGTGGTGGTGGGTGACTGTAATTCCAAGTATTTGGGAGACTGAGGCAGGAGAATCTGTTGAACCCGGGAGGTGAAGTTTGCAGCGAGCCGAGGTGGCGCCATTGCACTCCAGCATGAGCGACAAGAGGAAACTCCATCGCAAAAAAAATAAAAATTAAAAAATAAAAAAAGAAGAAAGAAACTTCCAGAGGTGATGAATATATTTATGACACAGATTATGGTGATGATCTCATTGGTGTGTACTTATCTCAAAACTCATCAAGTAGTATATATGAAATAAGTACAGCCTATTTACGTATATTGTTCCTCAATAACATGGTTAAAAAAGAAATTTTTTATATCTCAAAGTGGTTTTATTGAGCATAAACCAAACAAAAGCTGCAATTACTGATGTATTAGGTTTATAGTCCTCTGAGGATAATCATACCTTCATCACTGAGGTCTAAGCCAAATGTTCCTGTCTACTTTGAGGCCACAGTTCCTACAAACATGAAAATATCTCTCAATGACTCTCTTTAGAACAAAACATACTCCTGTGTGTGTTCATTGTAGAGCAGCAGTTATAGCTGTTAAGACTAACAGTGTCAATTATCCTGCTAGGGTCACAACTTCTTTATTGGCCTGTTTGTATGCCGTAGCAAGGAACCCCATATAATGGCATGGCAATTATAGCTTAAGTTTAATAAAACTCTTTGAAACATTGCCTTTCAACTATGTAAAATTTGCAAGAGTTGGCATTATGGATATCACCTGATTCCTCTAAGGGTAGGACTTAGTAATTTAATTTAAAATTTAAAAAAGGAAGAAAAGAAGGGGGGAAGGGAAGAGGCAGGAAAGAGAGGGAGTGGGGAGGGAGGGAAGGAAGGAAGGAAGGAAAGGAGGAAAGAGGGAAGAGAGGGGAGGGGAGGGGAGGGAAGAGAGGGGAGGGGAGGGAAGAGAGGGGAGGGGAGGGGAGGGAGGGAGGGGAAGGGGAAGGGAAAAGGAAGGGAAGGGAGAAAAGGAAAGGAGGCATGAAGGAAAGAAGGAAGGAAGAAACTGCTGATTGTCATCAACAATGATTACACAGATTCCAACTAAAAATGTTTGCTTATTTTGTTTACTTTAATAGACTTTATAAAAGATACTCAAAATTATATCCTGTAGAATACTGCCTCACTTAAAACATTTCTTTTTCCCATAGAGAATATTTGATAATCTATTACTTGTTTTAAAATACAAATTAGCGAGAACATTTACAATCTATTTTATGTCAAAACAATGAAGAGATTAATAAGTAAGAAACTGAGGTATTATTTATCATGAAATAAGGGAACTAGAAAGGAAAGCCTAGGACCTTCTATTTTTATAAAAGTGTGCTCATTTATTCTGAAGAAAAAGTGTTTTTCTGAATGAAAATTTGGGGAGAGTTGAATTGGATTTAGGTACATTAATGGCAACATATATATATGTGAGTATGTGTTTACATATATACACAAATACACAACACACACATATTAGAAAGAGACTCACATGTACATTTTTTTCTCTGTATACATACATGTTTGTCACTGTACACAAATATATACTTACACCCACATATATGACTGAGATAAAGACTACTGAAGGACCACACAACTTTCTGTTAGAATGCTGAAGAGTTTACAGAGAAATTTAGGAGAGAGTGACTCATGGAGGAAAATCTGCTATCATTGATTTCAACTTTTAGCAGAAAGCCAGAACCGTAGATGTCACATGCTTTGAGAAATTAATGTACATTTGCTCATGGCAGTTATGTTTTTGCAGTTTTTTTCTATCATAATTGTTCTGATTTATCTAGAAATAAAAAAATCAAACATTTAACACAATCTCTAATAGGATAATTGGAATTACTTAAATTGTGCCTGGTTGAGGAGAGTGAAATGATGAGGGGCCCTAAGTTTCATGCTGTATGCTTCTGTATTTTAAGTTCCTTACATTAATCCTGTATTGATTTTTGTAAATCTAAAAGAAAAATGGATAAAATCTTTAACAGTAGCCATCCCAAATGAAAACTACTTTTAAAAATATAAAGACATTAATCTAAGTGAATTCATGCATAAAAGGTATAATAATCAGTTTAGAAATACAGTAATGACAGTGTATACAGAAATACAGTAATGACAGTTTAGAAATACAGTAATGACAGAAATACAGTAATGACAATACTGTAGCTTATCGTTTTTAGCCTCTTACATCTACATAGCTTGCTTACATTTCTTAAGTTGTTCATTTTATTGTGAATGTTCTTTACAAAAATGTCATTACAGCAATATTCTCTATCTATAAAGGGAAATATCTGTTGGATTATTTAGTGAAGTAATTCAAACTTGGCCTTTTGGCAGACTAAATCAGATTGCATATGAATACATTTTAGTAATGCCTAACAAAAACATAATTCTTAGAAATTATTATTCCAAAGAAATAAAGCATATGAATGAGGAAAATATTTACTATGAAGAAAAAAATTGAAGCTATTTTTTTCATTAAGGTAAAAACCAACAAAATGTGAAACAATGAAGATTTATAACACAGCACCAAATGCTGAAGGGGATAAATGAATCAATTTAGCCAACATTTTACCTAGATCACATTAAGGTTCATATTCATCAATAACATTCAATACACGTAAGATAAACCGTAACTTGAAAAAGATATTTCTATGTGTGTATGGGAAAACTAAACAAAAGAAATTGTTGCTTCACTCAGAAAGTAGGACAAATGTATAATACATTCATTCTCTGTCAAAATTGACATTTGAAATAACCTACAATCCTAAACTGTGTTCTTTTAGTCTCCTTTTATACTTTTTGTGTGAATGGATGAATTAATACTGCTAAATTCATGAATTCAGAGAACATGGGATGATTTTCATGCTGACTGCATGATTTTAATTTTATTTAATATAAGTCTGTTGAAATGTTTAACATATTTTGCAAGCAAATTTTAGGTCACTGTCTCCAATTATTCAACCACATCCTTAACCCCATTTCACATGGTTACCATTATCCAGGAGCTTGAGGGCAAATCATAGGCTGCACTGTACGCAGTAATCAGGGGAGGTTTCCTGAACTATGAATGTACCTCTTAAGTGGTAACTATTGTATAACTGTCTGTAAGAAAGAAAAAGAGAGGCAGCCAGAATCAAATACTGAATATCATATTTCCACGAAATTTTAAGGATTCCGATTTTATAATATTAAAATATTCCAGATAAATGAATAATATCTTCATATCATTCATTGTGACTTCTTGGTTCTGAAGTTCTTTAATATAGCCATTCACAAGACATTTTAGGAAACTCACTCTGCCATTCATTTGTCTATCATTTATATATTTTTACTGAGCAATTACTATGTATTTTAAGAACTAAAGAAGCAAATGGAGATGGCCCCAGCCATTTTAATAAAGTGTTGCTTAGGACAAGGTAATTGTGCTACGAGCTATCAAAGGTACTAACTGCGTAAGTAGGGAAAGATGGGAAGAAGCTATTAATTTAGATTGAGTATAAGTGAGTGATTTGGTTTCACTCTGTGTCCCCGCTCAAATCTCACCTTGAATTGTAATCCCCATAATATTCATGTGTGGGAGGTGAATGGATCATATGGGCAGTTTCCCCCATGCTGTTCTCATCATAGTGAGTGAGTCCTCACAAGATTTGCTGGTTTTATAAGTGTTTCACAGTTCCTCCTTCACACACACTCTCTCTCACCTGCCACCATGTAAGATTTTGCCTGCTTCCCCTTCCACCATGAGTGTAAGTTTCCTGAGGCTTCCCCAGCCATGCGGAACTGTGAGTCAATTCAACCTCTTTCATTTACAAATTACCCAGTTTTGGGCAGTTCTTTATATCAATGTGAGAATGGACCAATACAGTAAGGGACCATCTGAGGAAGTAAATAATGTTAAAACCAGGACTAAAGAAAAAGTAATAGTTGTCTAGGGCAGTGTTACAATGCCATCCCTAGCAGCATGGACACCTAGGATACTAAGTATGTTTAAATGGAACATGACTAAATGGGAGTTCTATTAATAAGGATACAACAGGTGGGAGGCTTCTGTTTAGAAGATAACTAGTAATTATTAACTTTCGTATACTCTATGGTGTAATACCCTTCAAATTTGAGGGTCATTAACTTTATTTTATTTTATTTTTATTATTTTTTATTTTTTGAGACGGAGTCTCGCTCTGTTGCCCAGGCTGGAGTGCAGCGGCCCGATCTCAGCTCACTGCAAGCTCCGCCTCCCGGGTTCACGCCATTCTCCTGCCTCAGCATCCCGAGTAGCTGGGACTACAGGCGCCTGCCACCTCGCCCGGCTAGTTTTTCGTATTTTTTAGTAGAGACGGGGTTTCACCATTTAGCCAGGATGGTCTCAATCTCCTGACCTTGTGATCCACCCATCTCGGCCTCCCAAAGTGCTGGGATTACAGGCTTGAGCCACCGCGCTCGGCCCATTAACTTTATTTTAGTTCTTGTCATAGTCATTTTCATAGTATTATTTTTATGCATTTGAATTTTCCTTATGGTTTCATTACTTTTTATTTTATAATGAACTGGAATATTCATGGAACATAGTATCTGTGAATGTGTTACAGAAAGCTGTTTGCTTTCTTGTAACATTCTAAAAGATATATACCATACTCTGGAAATTGTTAATATGTACTTAATTAATGTGAATTTAGTACATATTTCTATAAAACTAAAGGGACCTAAAGAAAAGGTAAAAATTATCTAGAGAGACATTTAATGAAGGGGGTCAGCATGTATAGAGTCTGATGAGTAGAAAAGAACGGAGAGTGTTTTAGGAACTGAAGGAACACAGGATGCTGTGAACATAAAGAACAAGTATGAAAATGATACAAGATAAGGTTGGAGAGGTTGGCAGGAGCTGATCATGCAGGGCATTTTTAGATCCCATTTGTCTTAGTAAAATAGAAAACCTTTGAAAGTAAAGTAGGGTAACAATAGATTTATATTTTTAAAAGATCATGGCAGTATAGAGAATATAATGAAGGGAGCAGAAAGGAAAAGCAGAGTGTGTCATTTAGGGAGAGAATTGCAGACGCAGTGGTGGGGGTTGATGGCATATTCTATGATGCTGAAATGGAGGGATGAGAAAGATTTTGGAAGCCGACTTCGGAGACTCTGGTGACATATTGAATTTTGGTAATGATGGGTGTGAACAGGAAGTGACCTAAGTTTCTGCCTAAGTAACAGAGTGGATAGGGACTTCGAAGACTGAAGGAGGAGAGAGATTTGGCAGGTAAGATTAAGCACTGAGTTTTTGCATGTGTTAAATTTGAAATTTGTGTCAGACATCCAAATGACAAAAATCTGTTGGTTATGTAAAGCTTGATCTGAGAAGATAATTTTGGTTGAGAAACAGAAATTTTGGGAGTGGTGAAGTATAAATAGGATTTAAAGCTGTGGATATATGTATTACACACCGACTTTATAAAAACTTCCTGGGTTCAATGTTCTTACAGTAATTGGGGGGAAAATAACATGCTTACGTAGAAAGTTAATTCTGGACTAAATGAAACTTACTGTAGCACATTACGGATTGCTGGTTGCTTGTTAGGACTGCATCTGTCTCAAATAACAGAAAGTTCTCCTACTGTGCTTTTAAAAGGTAGGGGCTAAATTGGTCCATACCACAAAATGTCAGGGACAAGTAAATTTAAGGCTAATACCATGGCTGAAGGGTCTGATCAGGACACATGATTTTCTGGCTTCCCACTTCATCATATGTCAAAATATAAGCCTTTAAAACAGTGCTTCTCAAATCAAGGTTATCAGATGGTTGTTGGAACTGTAGGTGTCCTGTCTGCATTTCTTTCCATAATTACTTGGAAAGCAGTATTACAAGGCCGCCCTTAACTGCACTGAAGACTGGGATACCAAGTATGTTTAAATGGAACATGGCTAAATTGGAGTTCTATCCATAAGAATAAAAGGGGAGCAGGACTTCTACTGAGAAAATAACTAGTAATCACTAATTTTGATATGCTCTATGATACAATACCCTTCAAATTTGAGAGTCATTATTTAATTTTATTTTAGTTTAATAGTCATTTTCATAATACTATTTTTACTCACTTGAATTTTCCTCATGGTTTCATTACTTTTTATTTTATAATGAACTGGAATCTTCATGGAACATAGTATCTCTAAATATGTTAGAGAAAGCTGTTACTTTCTTATAACATTCTAAAATATATATACCACATTCTAGCAATTGTTAATATGTACTTAGTAAATGTGACTTTAGTATATCTTCAAAACTAAAAACGATTTAAACTTCCAATGGTGATTAAACAAATTAACATAAATAATTTCAGAGTATAATCTGAAATAATTTAAATAAATAAAACACACCTATATATTGACCTAGAGAGACAACCATAACACCAAATTAAGTAAGGAAAAGTAAGCAACAGATTAGGCCAAAGTAAACCTGGGTAAGCAAAGATTTTCTGTAAAAGGCCAGACAGTAAATTTTTTAGGCTTCACAGCCCTGTGGTTAGTCAAAACTACTCAACCTTGTCCTATTATGAAGGCAGCCATAGGCAATATATAAATGAATGAGGGTCATGGTGTTCTAATAAAGCTTTATTTATAAAAACTACATTTAGCCTATAGGTGGTCATTCGCCAGCCCTCAGTATAGAGGAGAATGATTCAAAAAACAGCAAATTTTTTAGATATAATTGTTGATAAAAGATAGAAAGAGAAAAGAAAATTGGTTTTCCTTTGCAATGAAGAATTAAATGAGCTCAGCAAAAAGAGTTTGGGGAGTGAGGAAATTGAATTTTTAATTACTTACTTTATATAAAATTTAAATAATAAGATATTTTTACTTCTACATTCATATTTTACAAACAAAAAGCTCTTTAAAAATGAAAGTATACTTTTTAAAGCTAAACTTATGACTTTACTTGAAATTAACTGATAGAATAAAATCAGCTGTTACATCATGGCAACAAACTACTACTAGTCTTATCTTGCCTATAAACCCAATTATCTTAATGTCAAATGCTTATTTTAATTAATTTTCATCTAGTATTTTCACTTTCATTTTGTATTTTTCTTCTAAATCCATTGAATACTCACAAATTTACACTTTTATTATTGACCATTTATTTTCCTAATACAGTGGCTTTTGTTATTCAACATCTACAATATGACAAGCACTTTGCATTCCTTTACTTAATCCTCACATAACCCTGTAACCTAGGCACTCTTATTCCACTAGTACCAACAGAGAACGTAGACTTTACATGTTAAGTAACTTGCCAAAGAAAACATAGCTATAAAGAAAAGCAGATATCTAAGACCAGAGCAGTATGACTCCAAAACACATTCTGTCTCTCATGTTTTTGTCTCACATTGATACTTTTGCTTGGAAAAATCACTCAATCCTAGATCATACAGTTATACAAATTATGCTATTCATTCTCCCTCTTAGTTCCCACAATGACTTTTAGAAGCAGGTCCTGCTCTGTTTCCTCCATCTTCTCTAACTTCATGCTGAGACATACCCTTGCTTCTACTTCACAGAGAAAACAGGGACTGTCAGGTGAGATTTGCTAAAACTTTCTGCTTACCTTCACCTGAACATTATATTGGCACCTGCATTCAATCTTACCTCTTTTCATTTTGACTTTGTTTTTCCTAAAGTTAATTCTTCCATTTCCATTTGTATTCTGGCTCTAACTACTAGGGAAGTTACTTTTTTCTTTCTCCCCCTGCTGGCCCTCACCTCTAAGGCTTGGGACAGGTGACACAGTTTTAGATGAAAATTATAGCCTTGTAAAACAAATTCTTAACTTCTCCAAGTCTAGCATAAAAAGGAATGGGCAGAACATGGCAACCCTCACTGAAGAGGAGTGCCATTCCTACTGAAAGTCACATAACGAAATCAATGTATTTTTTGCTCGTCATTAAGATTCACTGATCCTATGTTAATTCACTTTGGATAATGGCCTTCAGCTGCATCCATGTTGCTGCACAGGACATGACTTCATTTCTTTTTAGGGCTGCATAGTATTCCCTGGAGTACATGTATCATATTTTCTTTATCCATTCCACTGTTGATAGGCATCTAGGTTGATTACATGTCTCAGTATTGCAAATAGTGCTGCAACGAGCATACAAATGAATGTGTCTTTTTGACAGAATGATCTGGAGGGCGGGAGGTGGGCATGGGTTGGAAAACTACCCATCCAATACTGCGCTCACTACCTGTGTGACAGGATCATTTGTGCCCCCAACTTCAGTGACTTTCAATTTTCTCATGTAACAAACCTGCACATGTACCCTCTGAACCTAACAAAAAAGTCAGACAAAAAATCCACTGACAATGCAGTTGATGATAGATAATGTTTTACTGAAGGTAGGGTGCTGACAGAAATGTAAATGCAATATGTACACGAGAGGGGGATGTGGATACAACTTTTTATAGAAGATTATGATCAAATTGGTGGTCTTACTAATTGTAGTTTTTTGTGTTGCTTTATGTTTTAATTTTTTGTCTGAAGCTTTCTTTCTGAATTTAAAGGCTCTTATTTTACTGCGTTTTGGCATAGAGTCCGTCTTTAGCCTTTGCCTCTGTTACATGGTTACGAGAATAAGATGGCCTGAAAAAATTCCCTAATTTTGAAAGATCAGTGAAATAAGCCTAATCCTGAGCATTTCTTAGAAGAAAATCTGCCATGGGAATTTATAAATGATTTATAAATTTACAAATGAGAATCCAGCTCCTTTTTATTTGGATCCTTGATAAATTTCTCCCCTAGATTATCATGGTGGACAGGAGGGAGGACTAGATTGCAGCTCTGACTTGGATGAATAGAGCAGCTTGCAGAGGCTTGCATGTGAATTTTAGCTCTAGATCAACTGTAAGAACAAACCAGCAATCCTGAGAGGACCCACAAACCTTCTGAAGGAAGCAGACTGCTCCTGCAGGACCCGGGAGATCACCCCGCCAAATACTGTGAGTTCCCCAACTGCAGAAGAGGGAAAGGAAAATCCTCCTCCCTCAAACACATACGCAAACACATACATAAGCCCACTGGAGAAACTGAAGATCTGTTTGAGGGAGAAGTTTCTGACCTTACCTGGAGCTGAGGCAATTTAGGGAGTCAAGTGAAATATCTGGGTAGAGGAAGCAGTGGGTAAGGCCCTGGGAGCTCGCAGCATCCCCAGGCAGGTCATTCCTGCCTGGCACCACAGCGATCCATCGAGAAGAGTGGCCAGAGGAGCTAGGGGGTGGGGAGCACTACAGGGAGAAGGAAATCTCCAGCTGAACTCTGTAACAATTTGAACGGGGCGAGAAACCTCCTGGCCAGAACTCAGGGGAGGGCGCAAATTTGGTGAGTAGACTCCACAGGCACGGGAAGAACCAAGCCCTTTACTTTCACAGCTGGGAGGCAGGTAGCCTGAGGCAAATTCTCAAGCCCCGCTTGCCCACAGCCTGGAAACAGACTCAGGGCTGTTAGTGAGGGATGCAGTGGAACGAGACTGGCCCTTAGGTTTGCACGGAAACTGGGTGAAGTCTGTGACTGCCATCTTCCCCCACCCCGCCTCCCTGAAACCTGAATAACTCAGCAGAGACAGCCATAATCCTCCTAGCTACACAAGTTAATTGACCTGGGAACCCCACCCCCATCTCCCACAGCAGCTCCAGGAGGACCTGCCCAAGCAGAGTCTGAGCTCAGTCATACCTATCCCTGTCCCCACCTGATAGTTCTTCCCTACCCACCCTGGTAGCAGAAAACAAAGGTCATATAATCTTGGGAGTTCTAGGGCCCAGCCCACCACTGGTTCCCCTCCATACTGCCACAGCTGATGCTTTCTGGAAAGTGCCACCTCCTGGCAGGAGGCTAACCAGCATAAAAATAGATCATTAAATCACCAACACGAAGAATCCTCAAAGAGTCCATTCACCCCTCTGCCACCTCCTCTGGAACAGGTGCTGGTATCCACAGCTGAGAGACCCATAGATGGTTCACATCACAGGACTCTGTGCAGACAACCCCCAGTACCAGCCCCGAGCCAGGTAGTCTTGCTGGGTGGCTAGACCCAGAAGAGAGACAACAATTACTGCAGTTTGGATCACAGGAAGCTACATCCATAGGAAAAGGGGAAGAATACTACATCGAGGAAACACCCCATGGGACAAAAGAATCTGAACAATAGCATTCAGCCCTAGACCTTCCCTCCGACAGAACCTATGCAGATGAGAAGGAACCAGAAAACTAACTCTGGTAATATGATAAAATGAGGCTCTTTAACATCCCTCAAAAACCACACTAGTTCACTAGAAATGGATTCAAACCTAGAAGAAATCCCTGATTTAACTGAAAAAGAAATCAGGAGGTTACTTATTAAGCTAATCATGGAGGCACCAGAGAAAGGTGAAGCCCAATGCAAGGAAATTCAAAAAATGATACAAGAAGTGAAGGAATAAATATTCAAGGAAATAGATAGCTTAAAAAAAAAAGATAAAAATTCAGGAAACATTGGACACGCTTACAGAAATGCAAAATGCTCTGGAAAATCTCAGCAATAGAATTGAACAAATAGAAAAAAGAAATTCAGAGCTCAAAGACAAGTTCTTCAAATTAACTCAATCCAACGAAGACAAAGAGAAAAGAATAAGGAAATATGAACAAAGACTCCAAGAAGTCGGGGATTATGTTAAATAACCAAACCTAAGAATAATCAGTGTTTCTGAGGAAGAAAAGAAACCTAAAAGTTTGAAAAACCTGTTTGGGGGAATAATTGAGGAAAACGTCCCAGGCCTTGCTAGAGACCCAGAACATCCTAATACAAGAAGCACAAAGAACACCTGGAAATTAATCACAAAAAGGTCATTGCCTAGGCACATTGTCGTCAGGTTATCTAAAGTTAAGATGAAGGAAAGAATCTTAAGAGCTATGAGACAAAAGCACCAGGTAACCTATAAATGAAAACCTATCAGATTAACAGCAGATTTCTCAGTAGAAACCTTACAAGCTAGAAGGGATTGGGGTCCTAACTTCAGCCTCCTCACACAAAACAATTATCAGCCAAGAATTTTGTATCCAGTGAAACTAAACATCATATATTAAGAAAAGATACAGTCTCTTCGGTACAAACAAATGCTGAGAGAATTAGCCACTACCAAGCCACCATTACAAGAACTGCTAAAAGGAGCTCTAAATCTTGAAATGAATTCTGGAAACACAACAAAACAGAACCTCTTGAAAGCATAAATCACACAGGATTTATAAAACAAAAATACAAATTCAAAAGCAAAAACAAAACCCCAAAAAACCAAGGTACACAGGCAACAAATAGCACAATGAATGCAATAGTACCTCACATCTCAATACTAACATTGAATGTAAATGACCTAAATGCTCCATTTAAAGATACAGAACTGCACAATACATGAGAACTCACCAACCAGCTTTCTTCTGCCTTCAGGAGACTAACCTAACACATAAGGACTCACATAAACTTAAAGTAAAGGGGTGGAAAAAGGTGCTTCATGCAAATGAACACCAAAAGTGATCAGGTGTAGCTATTCTTATATCAGACAAAACAAATAGCAGTTAAAAGAGACAAAGAGGAACATTATATAATGGTAAAAGGCCTTGTCCAACAGGAAATGATCACAAACCTAAATATATATGCACCTAACACTGGAGCTGCCCAATTTATAAAACAATTACTAATAAACCTAATAAATGAGATAGACAGCAACACAGTAAGAGTGGAGAAATTCTTCCACTGACAGCACTGGACAGGTGATCAAGACAGAAAGTCAACAAATAAACAATGGATTTAAACTATACCTTGGAACAAATGGGCTTAACAGAAGAGTTCACCCAACAACCACAAAATACACATTCTATTCAACAGTTGATGGAACTTTCTTCAAGATAGACCATATAATAGGCCATAAAATGAGCCTCAATAAATTTAAGAAAATTGAAATTGTATCAAGCAGCCTCTCAGACCATAGAGGAATAAAACTGGAAATCAAGTCCAAAAGGAACTTTCAAAACCATGAAAATACATGGAAATTAAACTGCTCCTGAATTTGCATTGGGTCAAAAACAAAGTCAAGATGGAAATTAAAAACTTTTTACACTGAACAATAATAATGACACAACCTATTAAAACCTCTGGGATACAGCAAAGGCAGTGGTAAGAGGAAAGTTCATAGCCCTAAATGCCTACATCAAAAAGAATGAAAGAGCACAAACTGACGTGTTAAGGTCACACCTCAAGGAACTGGAGAAACAAGAACAAACCAAGCCCAAACCCAGCAGAAGAAAGGAAATAACCAAGATCAGAGCAGAACTAAATGACATTGAAAACAAAATCAACACAAAGAATAAATGAAACAAAAAGCTAGTTCTTTGAAAAGATAAATAAAATTGATAGACATTAGCAAGATTAACCAAGAAAATAAGAGAGAAAATCAAAATAACCTCATTAAGAAAAGAAACAGGAGCTATTACAACTGACATCGCTGAAATACAAAAGATCATTCAAGGCTCCTATGAACATCTTTATGCACATAAATTAGAAAACCTAGAAGAGATGGATAAATTCCTGGAAAAACACAACCCTCCTAGCTGAAATCAGAAAGAATTAGATACCTTGAACAGACCAATAACAAGCACCAAGACTGAAATGGTAGTTTAAAAATTACCAAAAATAAAAAGCCCAGGACTAGATGGATTCACAGCAGAATTCTATGAGGCTTTCAATGAAGAACTGGTACCACTACTTTTGAAATTATTCCACAGGATAAAGAAGGAAGGAACCCTACCTAGTTCATTCTATGAAGCCAGCATTACCCTAATACTGAAATCAGGAAAGGACATAATCAGAAAAGAAAACTGCAGACTCATATTCTTGATGAACATAGAAGCTAAAATCCTTAACAAAATACTAGCTAACTTTTAATCCAACAACATATCAAAAAAATAATCCACCATGATCAAGTAGGTTTCATACTAGGGATCCAGGGATGGTTTAACACAGGCAAGTCAATAAATATGATAGACCACGTACACAGAATTAAAAAAAAAAATCACATGATCATCTCAATAGATTCAGAGAAAACATTCAACAAAATCCAGCATCACTTTATGATTAAAACTCTCAGCAAAATCGGCATACAAGGGACATACTTCAATGTAATAAAAGCCATCTATCACAAACCCACAGCCAACATAATAGTGATTGGGGAAAAGTTGAAAGCATTCCCTCTGACAGCTGGAACAAGACACGAATGCCCATTCTCACCATTCCTCTTCAACATAGTACTGAAGTCCTAGCCAGAGCAGTTAGACAAGAGAAAGAAAGAAAGGACATCCAAATTGGGAAAGAAGAAGTCCAACTGTCCCTGTTTGCTGACACTATGATTGTTTACCTTGAAAACCCTAAAGACTCCTCCAGAAAGCTCCTAGAACTGATAAAAGAATTCATCAAAGTTTCTGGATAGAAGGTTAATGTACCCCAATCAGTATCTTTTCTATACACTAACAGTGACCAAGTGGAGAAACAAATAAACAGGTCAACCATTTTTACAATAGCTGCAAAAAAAAAATTAAGTACTTAGGAATATACCTAACCAAAGAGTTTTGAGACCTCTATGAGGAAAACTACAAAACACTGCTGAAAGAAATCATAGATGACACAAACAAATGGAAACACAACCCATGCTCATGGATGGGTAGAATCAATATTGTGAAAATAACCATACTGCCAAAAGCAATCTACAAATTCAGTGCAATCCCCATCAAAATACCACCATCATTCTTCACAGAATTAGAAAAAACAATTCTACAATTTATATGAAACCAAAAAAGAGCCCTCATAGCCAAAGCAAGACTAAGAAAAAAGAACAAATCTGGAGGCATCACACTACCTGATTTCAAACTATACTATAATGCCATAGTCACCAAAACAGCATGGTACTGGTATAAAAACAGGCACATAAACCAATGGAACAGAATAGAGAACCCAGAAATAAAGCCAAATACTTATAGCCAACTGATCTTCGACAAACCAAACAAAAATACAAACTGGGAAAAGGACACCCTTTTCAACAAATGGTCCTGGGATAATTGGCTAGCCATATGGAAGAGAATGAAACTGGATCCTCATCTCTCACATTATACAAAAATGAACCCAAGATGGATCACAGACTTAAACCTAAGACCTGAAACTATAAACATTCCAGAAGATAACATTGGAAAAACCTTTCTAGACATTGACTTAGGCAAGGATTTATTTAATGATCAACAACCCAAAAGAAAATGCAATAAAAAGAAAGATAGGCCAGACACAGTGGCTCACCCTGTAATCCCAGCACTTTGGGAGGTCGAGGCAGGCAGATCACTTGAGGTTAGGAGTTCTAGACCAGCCTAGCCAACATGGTGAAATCCCATCTCTACTAAAAATACAAAAATCAGCTGGGCATGCTGGCACATGCGTGTAATCCCAGCTACTTAGGAAGCTGAGGCAGGAGAATTGCTTGAACCTGGGAGGCGGAGGTTACAGTGAGCTGAGATCGCACCATCTCAGAAAAAGCAAACCAAACAAAACAAAAGCAAAAATATATAATTGGGACTTAATTAAACTAAAGAGCTTTTCTTGGCAAAAGGAACAGTCAGCAGAGTAAACAGACAACCCACAGAATGGGAGAAAATCTTCCCAACAAATATATTTGACAAAGGACTAATATCCAGAATCTGCAACAAACTCAAACAAATCAGTAAGAAAAAAATAGACAATCCTATCAAAAAGTTTGCTAAGGACATGAATAGACGATTCTCAAAAGAAGATATGCCAATGTCTAAAAATCATGAAAAAATGCTCCACATCACTAATGATTAGGGAAATGCAAATCCAAACCACAATGAGATACCACCTTACTCCTATAAGAATGGCAATAACCAAAAAGTCAAGAAACAGTAGATGTTGGCGTCGATGTGGTAATCAGGGAACACTTCTGCGCTGCTGGTGGGAATATAAACTAGTACAATCTCTATGGAAAACAGTGTGGAAATTCCTTAAAGAACTAAAAGTAGAACTACCATTTGATCCAGCAATCCCACTTCTAGGTATCTACCCAGAGGAAAATAAGTCATTACACGAAAAAGATCCTTGCACACTCATAGCAGCACAATTGGTAATTGCAAAATCATGGAACCAACCCAAATGCCCACCAGTCAACTAGTGGATAAAGAAACTGTGGTATAGTTGTATGATGGAACCATAAAATAAATGCAACCATATGCAAACTATGCAACCATAAAAATAAATGAATTAATGACATTTGCAGCAACATGGATGAGACTGGATACTATTATTCTAAGTGAAGTAACTCAGAAATGGAAAAGCAAACATCGTATGTTCTCACTGACATGTGGGAGCTAAGCTATGAGGACAGAAAGGCATAAAAATGACACAATGGACTTTGGGGACTTGGGGGAAGAGTCGGGGGGGCAAGGGATAAACAACTAAAAATAGAGTGTAATGTATTATACTCGGGTGATGGATGCACCAAAGTCTCACAAATCACCACTAAAGAACTTACTCATGTAACTAACTAACTAAATAAATAAATAAATGGACAAATATCTGTCCACAGGACAGGACAAAGGAATGACATTTTTAAAGGTCTAAAAAGAAAAACTTGTTATTCTAGAATTCTAAATGTAGTGAAATGTTTTTCAAACATAAAAGTGAAATAAAGATATTTTCAAAATAAAATAATCCTCTAAAAATGGATACGTTTAATACTATTACATTGTCAATTATGATGCAAGATTATCCAAATAAGTTAACCCTTCAATATGTATTCAATTTTCTTAAACACTTTTGATAGTGATTTAATTAAACTTTGTATAAATAACAAGAATCTGTGTAAAATAACATTTCCAATACCAAAATAAAATTAATCCCATGATGTGATGGTTGGTGGGTGAGGATGTCTTTACCTCATTTTGATAGCTTGTCTAGGCATTATCTGCTTTTTGAATTACTAGGGCACGGAAGAGATTTTATAAAATTCTGATTTAGAAAGTCATGAACATTTTTCATATCACATCCTATGCATCAATCATTCAACACACTCATCAAATTGCATTTTCCCCAAGATACCTTCAAAGCCACAAATAATCTCTTTCTCACTCTCCCCACATTGCAATTACTACCTCTCTTATAATAGTTGGCCATCTAAAACCTTTTGATTTCACATTAGTAACTTGGATATTTGATATGACATAAGAGTCATTTCCATATTTATCATGATGTCTAGTATAGTATCCTATTTGTAGTAAATATTAAAAAGTGAAAATGATGACACTTAAAATATGTTCATTTGAGCATGTAAGCCTCAGATTTAAGTGTTCAGAGGAAGTCATTTCATTATGTTCTTTGAGCCCTTATCAGTTGATAAATTCAATCACATAGGGAAAAATCCCTGATTCTAAGGAGTAATTTTGGCAGTAGAATGAATACAGTTAAGTAGGTTTCAAACAAAATATATCTTGTTTGAAACCCATGTTGTATTTGGTTTGAAACCCTGTAAGAGACCTTTTATAAACATCTAAGTTTTTAGTTGCTTCAATAATAAAGGTACTTTTTATTTAATGAGATTAGGTATACCAGCTTTGCAAATAATTTACATTATTAAGATAGAGCTCAGCCTGAGATAAAATTAAAGTATTTAGAAATCTAATTATCAGCTGTCATTGGAGTGTGTCTGATCTGGAAACACTGTACATTTAAAAAAATGTAAGAGACAAAGTTCTAGGGAAAATCATGCTTGTATAATTTTAAGGGCCAGAGTATGGATGCTGCTTCTTACCTCAGTTAACTTTAAGATGTGAAATGTTTCTGAAATGATTACTTACCTAGAGGTTAAAAGGTATAAACACCATGCTGATATGAGGGTGGGTTTCCTGAATCCGAGATAATAGATTTTTAAGTGAAACATGGGCTTACAGGTATTCCCTGGTGTCACAAAAGATACTGTAAAAAGAAGACTGCGATTGAGATTATTACCCTTCTCCAAAAGCCATTTTCCCCTACTTCTATATGATAGAGTGGAATAAGGATTGACTGTGCAGCTAATGTTCCATGACCTCTTTTCTGTCCAGATGTGGCCATGTGATTATATGCTGGGTAGCATTATATGCATAGAATGATGTGTTTCCCTTGGAATGCATGGTCTTAAAATGAATGTGGATATACATTCCCTTGTTTTCTTCATTCCTGCCACTCTAAGTATAGACTTCGCAAAGAGTTGGGCCAGTCATTTGGACAAAATGTGAAGACAAGAGTTGAAGATGGTAACATCTCTACCAGCCTAGACAATCTACCTCTGTATTGTTAAATTAAAATATATGGAACTGATATGGTTTGGATATTTGTCCCCTGCAAATCTCATGTTGAAATGTCATCTGCAATGTGGAGGTGAGGTCTAGTGGGAGGTACTGAATCATGGGGGTGGATTTCTCATGAATGGCATAGTGCCATCCCCCTGGTGATGAATAAGTTTTCTTGCTCAGTTAGATTATGCAAGTTCTGGCTGTTTACAAAAGTCTGAACCGCCCCTTCTCTTCTCTCGCTTGTCTCTTGCCATGTGATGTGCTGGCTCCTCTTTTGCCTTCTGGCATGATTGTAAGCTCCCTGAGACTCTCACAAAATGCAAATGGCAGCACCATGCTTCCTGTACAGCTTACAGAACAGTGAGCCATCTAAACAATTTTTAAGTAAACTGCTCAACCTCAGCTATTTCATTATTACAATGTAAAAGTAGACTAATACAGGAACTAGTATTGACTTCAAATTTAGCATGTCAGACAACTAGAGAAAAAGGGACTGAGGACAAATAAAGCAGGAAAAATAGCACACAAAAGTGAAAAAATGAAAATCAGACTCTACCTTATATTACACACACACACAGAAACAGAGAGAGAGAGAGAGAGAAAGACACAGAGGGAGAGAGGAAGTAAGAATTTAAATGTAGAGTTGACAGTCTTAGTAAGCAAAAATAGACTATAGTAGTTAAACTTGAATTTCAGATAAATTTTTTGTATGGGCGTTTTCCAAGTAATAGTCGGGTCATAGTAACACTAAAAAGTTCTTTGTCATTTATCTGAAATCAAATATAACTCATGTCCTGTATTTTACCCAACCACTCTACTTAAATGTCAAAATAAAAATATTAAAACACAAGAAAATATATATGTTCTTAATTTAGACATTGGGAAGTTTTCATAAACCACACACAAAAAGCACTAACCTTAAAAGACTGATAAATCTGAATATTTTAAAGGTAAGAATTGACCATGAACACTTCAGCTAGAGTGAAGAAATAGAGCTAGAAAGTGGAAGGGGATACTTTGAATGGATATAACTCTCAAAAGTTTTAGTGTCCTAGTAAATGCTTATAAACACATAAGGAAAAGAATAAAAATGACCAAAAGTCATAAACAGTCATTAGACTAAAGAGGAAATATGTATGGCTAATAAAAATTTTAAAAAAATTCAATCTCAAAAGCAATCAGAAAAATGCTAATAAAGACCAAAAGAAGTTACTATTTTGTACTTATCAATTGACAAAATTGAAGCATTCTAAAAATACTAAGTCCTAGAGCAAATGTAAGTCAATATATTTTTCAAATAATTGCTGATTTTCAGCAATCTGATGGGAGAAAAAATAGTTTCTTAGTGTCTTAGTTTTTAAAATTCCAGGGTTTGTGATTGAATTTGAGCATTTCTTCATATGTGTAAGGGCTGATAATACATACACGCACACACACTATATATGTCTATTTATGTCTTTTTATCCGTTTTCCATATTGTTACTGGCAGGTCTTTGTTCTCAGGGCTCCCAAGATGGTGGCGGCTGCTGCCAAGATGGCAACCAGCCTTTTGTTCTCTGACTTGGGGTTCTTGGCCTCACGGATTCCAAGGAATGGAACCTAGGGCCATGCAGCGAGTGTTATAGCTCTATTAGAAGTCGCAGGTCACAGAAGAGAACCATGGAACCCAGTGACTAGTGATCAGCTCTCTTATGACGAACCTGGGCACTTAGCTGTGCAGGAACAATGGCAAGCCTTTAGCCCAGTCAGGAGCAGCAATGGGCACCTCATCTGGATCAGGAGCGTAGTGGACACCCTGCTGGATCTGGAGGGGTAGAAGTCAGCAGCGGGTCTGTGATGGCGGCAAACAGCAGTGGTGGACGGTGGACAGTGAGTGAAAGCTCAACTCCAACCATAACAAACATGGACCAGAAGGGTGCAGTTGTAAAATTTAATAGAGTGAAAACAGAGTTCCCATACAATGGGAGAGGACCCAAAGGGGGTTGCTGCTCCCTGCTCCAGTGCCTGGGTTTATATCCCGATCATTGTCCCTCCCATTGTGCTCTCAGGTGATATATGATGTAACTATTTCATTACCTCCTGCTTTTAGCCTAATTTGTATTTTAGTGAGGCCTCTTTACTACCTGATTGGTTGGGTGCAATCTGAGTTACAAGCTCCGGGTTTATAGGTAGGTGCGGTCACCTTCCCCAGCTAGGCTTAGGAATTCTTAGTCAGCCTAGGAAATCCAGCTAGTCCTGTCTCTCAATATGGCTTCTGGTTCTGTGCTTTCACTTTTGTTTTTATTAAATCATATGTATATTCACTGCCATTCAGTATGACTCTGAGGCTTAAAACCAAGCCTTTGCCACATTATTCTACAGAGAACACAGAAATGTCTTTTATTCTGTTACCAATAAAAATGTTTTTATATTAATTAATTCCTTAAAAATGTATTCAATTATCACTACACTACAGTATTTTGAAGAACAAACAAAATAAGAGCAACCCACATTGATCTGCCTTTTTCTACATTTCCAGCTTCAATTGTTGTCTTTCACTTTGCAACTTAAAACCAATGCCTTGTATTGTTGGTAAAATATTTACTGTTTCTCCAATTAGATTTCATGTTTATAGAATACCAGTACTCAACCTTTAAGTGCTTGAGATGCACATTTGAATAATGGAATTTTGTGTGTCAAACAGAAAGGAATTACAATATAAACAAGTGTTTGAAAAATCAGTTTAGAGAATATCATACATATCTCGCTTAAGTATTGTGTTGTTCACTTGATTACCTTTCAGTGCTCTGCTACCTTTGAGTAAAACGTAGCTTATTTGTACTGCATTTCCTTATGCATTCATGGAAGTATTTCCTGGTCCTTGCCTGATATTATGCCTCACTTCTTATTTCCAGCAAGTTATAGATTACTCTACTTCACCATATCCTGGTGTTTCTGGTTTTAGCAAACATTTACACATTTAAAAAATTTCACTTTACACTTGTGAAGGCTTCACAAATAAAATGAGTCTGACAAACTTAGGAAGTCAGAAAATCTATATTTTCTGGTCAGAATGACTTGCTAATAAACTGAATACTGGGGAGAAGGCAAAGAAAGAAGAAAAATAACCCTCTTAGAGATTATTTTATGTTTTCACTATTTTTGAGTTCAGCATTCTGAACAAGGTTCTTTTTGAAATATTTTATGTCAAAGTTGCATGAAATCAGAAATCACATTTCAATGATTTATATGACACTGACATGTAATAATATTTTAATTAGTTTTTTTATTACCTAATGCTTACATTTAAACTTTACAAAGCATTTTGGAAACATAAATGTATATAATCTTGAATTGTGTATTCTTTGACACTGAGGTATGGAAATCTGGGTCTCTAAGATAGTTTATTCATTGCTATCATGTAACTGACAGTTATTTAAATCTAAAGCACACTAAATTAGCTTATGTGTGAAAAGACAGTGAGAAATGATCTAAAATCTCAAAAGGATAATAAAATAATAAGGAAGTGACATCCAGACATCAGGACCTTCCTGTAGTTTTCCCCAGATATCCTCATTATTAGAGGCCCAAACTCTAAAAAAGGAATTATGTTAGTAGATCCCTGAGAATAACCTGTTTGTTCTCTAGTAAATTCTGTGAGCAAGTAACAATCTTACCATTCCACACTCAAGAGTTGTTTAACACAGACCAGGACAATCAAGATTGTACAGATAGATTTCCCCTTCTTTCAGTGCGGTAGCCCTGAGGTAGATCCCCATTTTAATGCTGAGTAAATTGTTAGCAAATGATAAAACTCAAACTACACCTATCTTAGAAATAATATTTATTAGTCTCCAAGTGAGTTTCTGAGAAGCACAAGTTTGGCAGAATATAATTCTATGTGATCAAACGCCTTTGAATATTTTATAAAATGAATAAGTGAGACACAAGAATAGCAGTCATTATTTTTAAACCTGTAGTATTAGTTCCTGAAATAATATCTTCTAATTAGGATACTACAGGTGAATATTTAGCACAGTTACAGAATGCAAAATGAAAATATTTGTAAGCATTCAATTATTTGCCTCATTCAGTTGGGAAAATTGAAAATTGAGTTACAATAAATTGCGTAGTCATTTTATATTAACATTAGCAAAAGTGCTTACAGAAAATTATACCTAAATGTAATTCATAAATCACATGAACAAAAGGTTTATTACTGGAAGGAATGTAAAAGATAATCTAGTTATAAAGCAAATATTCAAGGATTTAAAGTGAAATGTTCCCATGATGTAAGTGAAGCAACTGAAGCTGAGAGAATTTATTTGATTTCCCAACAACATAGAAAAGCGTGTTTAGTAGTTCTACTTCAAAATTGTTTTTAAGTTTATGTGTAAATTTTAGGGAACAAAACAAGCTGTATATATTTTATCTTACTTTTTGAAATAAATGTGATAGTGCCCATAAATTATAGCCATATCAAAATGTTATCAACAAAATTAAGCAAGTCATATGAAAGCTATAATTTCAATTTGTTACAACATTAAATTGGATCATAGTCTAGTACAGGATATCCTTTTTCCAAACAGTTTATTAATTTGTTTTAATTATTATGTGTCTTACTAGTTATATTCTGAACTGTCTTGGGAAAAAAAGCAGGTCGTTGATACATATACTCAAATTAAAAATGAGTTTCTCATTATACTAGTTAATTCTGGCCCTTCCATTTGTGTTGACTACCCTTAAATTTGATAAATATGCTTAAATAAATTTAAAAAAATACATTATTGTCAGTAAATATCTCCTGGGCCTTTGAGGGGAAATCAGAAAACCTAGAATAGCTTGGTAGAAAAAAAAAAATTTTTTAAAGAAAGACAATTAATTTGTCAGACAAAATTAACTATTTTTATTTTTTTCATTTATTGCAAGTAAAATGGTCAATGAGATAGACAATTTCTAGAATTGCTCGATGTCGACATGTTACTAAATTCTGTCTAATGCCATCTAAAGCAGAAATGTCCTGCAGAAGCTTTCCAGGTGTTCCTTTACAGAGGGTGCTAATATTCAGCCCCAGGCCCTTCTTAACCATGCTTTTCTCCATTCTTGTTCCCATAACATAGATATCTGTCTACAACTTAGTCCATATGAGTGATCCAAAGATCACCCTAATGATATTTTTAAAAGAAAAAAAAGAACTGAAAAGAGCCTGAGTGCCCAACGAGTTCATAGAACAGAATAGAGTACAAACTAGCTCTTGATTGCCTATAGATTTTCATATTGTTTATGCTACCGTTATTTTGATTATTTCTCACAGCTAGCTTTAAATAATATAAACAAAGAGTCATTTGCACATAATAAAAGTGGAAGGACAACAAAGGGAGAAATAAAGTCAGAGAAAATAGGAACTCATTTAAAGTTGATCTGAACTTTATGCTAGAATGACTGCCTTTACATAATCAAGCAAAAATTTTACCCTCAGAAGCACACAGCTGTATCTTCATACAAATTTGTCACATGGCTGAGATTCCCACAATAAAAAATAAACACAGAAAATCTATCAAAAAATACTGTTGTGAAGAATAATAATTGAACCAAAACCCACAAAAAGAGAAGTAATAAATTTAATGCCTAAAATATATAAGAGCACCCACAAGAAAAAATGTTATCTAAAGCAAAATCAAAAGATTTTAAAAATTGCAACATATGTGACAAACATTAATTGTCTTAATGAACAGAGTTCACACAAAAATATACAAAATAAGTGATCCACATCTAGTTATAAAGATAACTACAAAATGTTAATCAGCATAAATGTTTAACCTAACTTATAATTTAAAAGATAAAATATATTATAATGAAAACCCCTTTTATCTTTCAGGTTCTCAATGATTTAAAATTTTGACATTTATTCTGTGGCTCATGCTGGTTAAATGGACACTCACATATTATTCATTGCAGTGGAAACTAATGTAACATAGTTGAAATAAATTAGGTAATAAATACTAAAATTTAAAGTATGTGTGCTCTTTTACTCCCCAAATCTTACTTCTAGACTGCTACCTTGCAGTCCCTATTATGCAAAGATGCTCTTGGTAAGGATGCTGGTAAGGTCTGAATATTTGTGTCCCAAAATTCATATGTTGAAATCCTAACCCTCAAGGTGATAGTATGAGGAGGTGGGGCCCTTGGGCGGGTCATGAGGGCACAGCCCTCATGAATGAGATTAGTGCCTTTATAATGGAAGCTCCAGAGAGCTCCTTTGCCCCCTCCACTATGTGAGAACACGGCTAGACAGCACTCTCTATGAGGTAGCAGGCCCTCACCAATTACTGTCACTGTCCTGATTTTGGGTTTCCCATCCTTTAGAATTGTGAGAAATAAATTTCTGCTGTTTATAAGCTACCCAGGCTAAGTGTTTTAAAAATACGTATTTTATAATGGTACATTTTGTTAATACAATAAATAAGGCAATATGACAGCTATATAATGAGTGAATAGTTTTGATTGGGTGTTCATGGAAAACTCTTCTGAGAAGATGATAATTCAGCTGAAAGCTAAAGGATACTATGAAGGAGTCTCTGCGATGTTTGAGGGTAAGGTGTTCAAGATCAGAGCCAGTTGAAAGACAGAGTAATAAAGAATAGTTAATATTGGTTTCAGTAAGTTTTCTGCCCTGGTAAAAAACAAACATGCCAGGTCTTTCAAACAGAACTGAGATTTTAAGGAAAATTAAAGGTTTTAAAAATCTTAGAGGAGTAGGCTCTAATCTGGCTTTCCAGAAATGGCTACCAGTGACTTGGCCTGGAAGGGGAGCTAGGAGTTTTCAGATTACCACTGGATTTGCTGAGTTTCAGCACATCCAAAGCTATTTTGTAGCGAGTCAGGGTAAGTTACACAGGTGCCAATGCTCCACATTCAGAAGGCTGGTAAACAGACACTGGAAAAAGAAATTTAGCCACTGCCTCCCCAACACCTGCCTCTCAACATCCAGGAAACTAGAGAATGGACACTTGAACATGGCTGTGAGAATGCTTTGCATTCTCAAATTTGCTTGACAGAAGGAAGAGGCCAAGCTGGCAGGAAGATGCCTACTGTCACTCTTTTACCTTCCAAATGTTTGCACAAGTATATTTGATTAACATTCCTGATATTTATCCAGAAACACAGCTGGAAGGAAATCCAGGAAATGCAGTTTTTAGCCTTCCTTTGTTTAGAGGAAGAAGGCAACTGTGATTGGCCAAGCCAGTTATGGTACAGGGAGAAAGTTTTATGAGATCGGACTGAAAAGGTAAAGGTTGACTCAGAATGGGCCACTTAGGTCATGGCCAGGAGTCAGAATTTTATTCTAGGCACAATGGAAAGACACTGGAATTGTAAAACTGGGAGAATGTTTACTCTGTTTTGCATTTTAAACTGTTTATGTGTGGTATATAAATTAGATTGTGAATAGAGAGAAAGGAAGGAAATTATGTCTACAACTATGGTATAGGTGAGAGGTGACAGTGGCTTTATTATAGAGATGATCAATAGGGGTGGATAGATTCAGAATACATTTTGAGGAAAACCTAATGGCACTTGCAGATTAATTGGATATGGGGCCAAGGGAGGTGAGGCAATGACAAAATGTTGGAGCCTTAAGTTTGTATTTGAGTAACAAGGTATATAATGCTATCATATACTGTCATGAGACAGAAGGGTGTTATTGGGAGTTTTCAGCAGAGGCCTGTTTGCACTGTGAAAATTTTGAGATTTCAAGTACTTTCTGATGTGTAGTATGGAGCTCAATATAGATGCTACCGTTGGAAATAGAATTTTGGAAGTCATTTGGATAAGATGTGATATCTAAAGCCATTGGTTTATTGGGTATTATTCAGGAAGAGGGTATATATAGAGGAAGACAGGGAATAATTATCCAAGGCTAATTCAATATTAAGTAGAATTGAAGACATGACAGTAGGTTCCGAAGAATTAGAAGTGTCGTGAAAGTCTGGAGTACAGTGTTTCAAGACGGAAAGAATAATCAACAAATTAGTCATTGTATTACCATATGGTAGGTTTCTATGCAGTTCTTAAAATAAATGGAGCAAATCTATATATGCTAATATATAAAAAACTTCAAAACACATTAATAAGTGAGAAAATGTCTTTGTATTAATCTCCTGTGTGAACAAAATACACTTGCATTTTCATATATATAACATTTATAATAATAAGACTCATCAATAATAACAGTAACAATGAGGAACTGTCACACAGGTTTCTCATTGCAACTCATACACACATTGGAAAGTCCTGATTTATAATTTTTTTTCTGTGTTAGAAATAGTTCTGCAAGTCTCTGAGAGACCTGTAAGGATTTAGGACTCTTGAAAAATAAGTGATTAGATACTCTGGTATAGTGAAAAAAAAAAAAAAAAAAAAAAAAAAGCTATGGAATTCTAATCCTGGCTTTGGGGCTTTCTAGCAATGTGCCTTTATCCAGTAACTTAGACTTATGGAACCAGATAATGACAGAAAAAAGAGACAAATTCAATTGTAGTTTTTAGTCATGTAATTGTAAAATAGTAGGGTATGTTTAATATAATTCTTATTGATTAAGAAGCAATACAAAACAACTAAGATAATATATTAATAGCAATAGTGATGATGCTGATGGAGGTTGTGGCAGCAACAGCAGCAGCCAAAGCTTCCCTAAAATCTCTTATGTGTAAGGGTACTGTATTAGTCTGTTTCACACTGCTGATAAAGACATACCCAAGACTGGGCAATTTAAAAAGAAATAGGTTTAATTGGACTCAGAGTTCCATGTGGCTGAGGACACCTCACAATCATGGCAGAAGGCAAGGAGAAGGCATGGCAGAAGGCAAGTCACATCTCATGCAGAGTGTGGCAGACAAAGACGGTGCTTGTGCAGGGCAACTCCCATGTTTTAAAACTATCAGTTCTCACTAGACCCATTCATATCATGAGAACAGCAGGGCAAAGACCCACCTCCATGATTCAATCATCTCCCACCGGGTCTGTCTCACAAATGTGGGAATCATGGGAGCTATGAGATGAGATTTGGGTGGGGACACAGAACCAAACCATATCATTCCAACCCTGGCCCCTCCCAAATCTCATATCTTCACATTTCAAAACCAATCATGCCTTCCCAACTGCCCCCCAAAGTCATTAACTCAAAAGTCTACACTCCAAGGTCTCATCCAAGACAAGGTAAGTCCCTTCCACCTATAAGCCTATAAAATCAAAAGCAAATCAGTTACTTCATCGATACAATGGGGATACAGGCATTGGGTAAATACGCCCATTCTACATGGGAGAAATTGGCCAAAACAAAGGGGCTACAGGCCACATGCAAGTCTGAAAACCAGCAGGCTGTCAAATCTTAAAGTTCCAAAATGATCTTTTTTGATTCCATGTCTCCCACCCAGGTCATGCTGATGCAAGAGGTTGGTTCCCATAGTCTTGGGCAGCTCATGAGCTGGGGTTGAGTGTCTGCAGCTTTTCCAGGTGCATGGCGCAAGTTGTCAATTGGTCTACCATTCTGGGGTCTGGAGGGTAGTGGCCCTCTTCTCACGGCTTCACGAGGCAGTGCCCCAGTAGGAACTCTGTAGGGGGGCTCCAATCCCACATTTCTCTTCTGCATTGCTCTAGCAGAGGTTCTCCATGAGGACCCTGCCCCTACAGCAAACCTCTGCCTGGGAATCCAGGCATTTTCATTCATCTTCTGAAATCTAGATGGGGGTTTTCAAACCTCGATTCCTCACTTCTGTTCATGCACAGATTCAACATTATGTAAAAGCTGCCAAGGTTTGAGGCTTACACCCTCTGAAGCCACGGATTGAGCTCTATGTTGAGCTGATAAAGACATACCCGAGACTAGGCAATTTACAAAAGAAAGAGGTTTAATGGGACTCACAATTCCACATGGCTGGGGAAGCCTCACAATCATTGTGGAAGGCAAGGAGGAGCAAGTCACATATTACATGGATGGTGGCAGGCAAAGAGAGAGCTTGTGCAGGACAACTCTCATTTTTTAAAACCATAAGATCTTATGAGACCCATTCACTATTATAAGAACAGCACAAGAAAGACCCACCTCCATAATTTAATCTCCCACTAGGTCCCTCCCACAACATGTGGGAATTATGGGAGTTACAAGCTGAGATTTGGGTGGGGACACAGAGCCAAACCATATCAGATACCAAAAAAAGTAACTTTTTCCTTGGGTTCCTTCTAACTTTGTAAATTCATTTCTTCAAAACCACTTTTTTTCTCTCTGTACCAATATCAACTCATTGAACTAATACCAAAAGTGAAAACCACAAAGAAACAAAAACAAGTAAACAAATAAAAAAGAAATAGATAAATTGGAACTGCTATGAACTAAATGTCTCCAAATTCAGGAGATCTTTTAGCTTTTCTTGACAATTCTTGAAATTATTCTGCTCATTGATATTTTTCCCAATATTCTCAATAATTTCTAAAATCTTAGCACCGCACCTCCAATCTGTCTCCATTCACTGTAAATAGACTGCTTTCTTACAACTTTGTAGAAAATTGAGGACATTAACAGTGATCATCTATATTGCCCCAACCACATAGAAGAGGATATCCAAAACCAAATGGGAAAAAATTAAAAATTTTTGCAGAAAAAAATGGAGAAGCATAATATTTACCATCTAAAACTCTAATCCTGTCTCTCCACTTAGCCCTTCACCCCTTGCCATCTGGTCTTATGAGAGCTGATTTCTTTGTTCCTGCCCATCTCTCACCTATATGCTCAATACTTCCTAAGCCTACTTGAGAGCTTCCTGCCTTCACGGTCAAGGGTTACAAGCTCTATAAAAAGACTGCCCTCTGGTTTGTGAAAGGTGGCATAAAAAGCTGGATTCCCAACCTCCCTTTCAGAAATCAACTCAAATGGAAGTAAACATTTGTCGGATAAAGTAATCAAGCAGAGAACTATCTAAAATTTGTCTACTCAACAGAGCAATACAATGTTGCCAGTCTGTGTGAAAGAAAATTTGACCTGAGTCTTCAATGCAGTGGCCAATATTTAGGAAATGTCATATTGTGGAGGGCTTGGGGCTGCAGTGGAGGGCAGGAGGATGGAGAACATTACACTGTTTCCTGTGGAAATGACATAATCACACGTATCTTTATTCTATTTCAGTTCTCTATCTTGATTTTATACCATTTTCAGTGGAAATGACATAATCACACATATCCTTGTTCTATTTCTGGTCTTTATCTTGATTTACTGGTATACCTGATTATTCCTGCTCAAAACTAAGGAGAAAAAATAAGTTTTATTTTGTTTTCTTACAGATCTTCTTTCAACACTTCCTGGAAAATGTATTCACCCTCACCATGTCCTTCGGTGAAAATTTTCCTTACCTTTCTCTAAATGCATTATTTGAATGAGAGTTGTTTTCTTCTTAAATATTCAGCACCCTACAGTCTACCACTAAGAACAATTTTTGCTTCTTAGTACAGGGTCTTTAAAAGAAAACGGTAAATGCCTACCTGATTGTGTCCATGACCTTGTAGGGCCTCCCTGGTCACTGTCTCCATTCCCTCTTCTCTGCAGAAGTGGTTTGCTTTCATGTGTTTTCTCTGCTTACACTCTTATATCAGATTTTCCCCTTTCTTTTCTTCTGTACCTTTGTATTAAAGCTTAATTTATAAAGCCTTTGACCCTAGACCCTATATTTTAATTCCACTTGATTTTTGCTCCAGTTTTCTGGGCCGGCTCAATCCCTTCTTTCCCTAGCCCCAGCATCCTAAATCTAAGCCTACTCATATCTGAGACCCTGTCTACCCAGAAACAGTTCAGGCACTTTTCTGAAGTTGTCTAAAGTGGTCACTTTAGACAACTTTTTTTTCTTTTATTTCTCCTAAAAGACAAGCCCACACAAATAAGTTATTTAAAAAAAAAAAAAAAAATCCTATTGAAAACTTGAGTAGTGGTTGCCCTAGCTTTCTCCATCTAACTCAGACATGGTTGCTTCTGTGCCTCCAGCCTTGCAGCCTTCCACAGGGTCACCTGCTGAAGTTGTCAGGAATGCCAGCACGTTCCAGAGATATTGCATACAGGCAAATCTGCAATTGAAGTGTGATCTGCCCTCTTGTAGGGCAAACGAGAAATGCCAGAGAGTTAACACTCAAGACACTTCTCACTCAGGGAGGGAGGGTGTTGGTGGCAGATTTATAGCCTCTCAGAATGTGCCAATGAGGCACATTCTTCACGGACCCACAGACATAAGGCATCACCTTTTATACAAAAGAAGTGTCAGTACTCATTACATTGTCTTCTCATTTTCTAGTCTCTCAATCTACTGATGTCTGTCCTTTTCACCTTGTAGAACAGGATTTGATGGACTTATGCCAAGCTTCTCTCAGTGCTCCTGGTGAGATCACCACTGTGCCCTGGCTCGAACAACACAGTCCTTATCAGAGAGTAGGTAGACATGTATTTCTAAAATTACCTCTCTCTCCATGAATCAGCAATGTTTCCTCTATATTCTACATAACTGTCTCTTATATCTCCCATCTCTCACACAAACGCCTATGCACACACATACAGGCATGCACGTGCATACCCCAAATGCACAAACATTGGTCCAGCCTCTTCCCTATCCCCTGCCCATTTCCTTCTCTTTTAAACTCATTACCCACATAGAAATTACAGGGATCTGTCTGATCTCACCACACTTCTGTCAAAATCCTGTGTTCCCTGCCCCACAGCCTACAGGATGAAGCCTGTCTCCCTCATGTGCGTGTTGAAGATCTTAACACTGTCTTCCTCCCTTGCTCCCTTCTGTCCATTCTTGCCATACAAATTACTTTAGGTTTACTGAAACTTGACATGCTTCCTACTTCCTCCCACCAAGTCTTTCTGATTTAGTCCTATCTGTTTAGAATGAGCTACCTTACCTTTTAACCTTACCTTTTATCCTTCCTTCCTTATGTTCTTCTTTCTTTTACTTTAACTGGCTAAGTTCAGTTCAACCTTCAATATTTAGCCAGTAAATTCAGAATACCTTGTCTACATCTTTAATGAAAAGTACATACATTTCATAAGAATACTCGTTGGGAATTTATTTTTCACTGCATTTTAAGTTTCTTGTAGACTGAGTTTCTGTTATATACTTTGTACAGCATGGGACAGATAGAGAGGCTTTTAAAATACTGTCAATAAGCCAAATACATAGCTTAATAAATGCATTACAAATGAACTGATCACTGTAAAAATTCCTAACATTTCTAAATCATAGCTTTTCCATATCACAAAAGGTGCTATTAACAACTACTATACATAATTTTTTTAGTGTGATAAACCTCTTGAGAACTAGCATAGTATCTGGCTCATGTAAGCAGATAATATTATGAGTTTCCATGGCAGATTGTATTTTCCAACAATGGCCACTCCAATCTATATCTCATCCTTCATGCTCTCTGTCTTAGTCTGTTTTCTATTGCTTATAACAGAACACCTTAAACTGGGTAATTTATAAAGAAAGAAAAGGAATGTATTTCTTACAGTTAAGGAGGCTGGGAATTCCAAAGTGGAGCACCTCTAGTTAGAGCCTTTTTTGGTAAAAATTCTCTGCAGCATCTAAGGCGGCACATGTTATCACATGGCAAGGGGGCTGAGAGTGTTAACATGCTAACTCAGGTCTCTCTTTCTTTTCTTATAAAGCCACCATCATTAATCCATGAGTGGATTGATCTATTCATGAGGGTAAAGCCCACACGATTTAAACATCTTTTAAAGGTTACACCTCTCAATAATGCCTCATGGACAATTAAGCCTCAACATGAGTTTTGGAGGGGATACTGAAACCATAGGACTTACTAAAACATGATGTTGATACTTGTCCATTAAGTGGTAGCATCTATGCTTGTATGCAGGGCATATGAAATTAGGTTATATAAAACATATGGCTTCTAGTTGTTGACATACTGGAGCGATCACTTGGAAAGCCTATATAAAGAAAGAGAAAGATGTCCTCAGACTTTAGCTCTTCCAGCCCCAGTGGTTTGTGTATACCAACTGAGGTTACAGATATTGTAAACCAGGGACATGTTTCCCTGATGTGGATACCTAAACACTTGACCCACAGAATCTGTGAACTTAATTTGTTGTATGCTACTAAGTTCTAGAGTAACTTTGCAGCCATAGTAACTGAAAGTTTCAGTGCTACCTCAAATATTCTATATGAGCAAAGGTAAGGATCAATCTTACACAAAATATATTTAAAACCCATTTATCTATGTTCTTTATATGCCTTACTAATGTTTGACCATAACATCAGAAAGACAAATCACTAGGACAACAGAGGCAGGATAGATATATCAACTTATTTAATATTGTTTCCTTTATGCTTGTCAATTTTAGTCAAAAAGATGCAAACAGAATTCCCAATTGAGATTCTACGGTACCTAGATAGAGCATAGAGCTCTAAAGTTCAAGACAAGTCACTGGTTTCAAACTCAAACTGGATGAGTTCATGCTTACCATAGAATCAAGTCACAGTAAGAAAAAAAATAAAGAAAAATATGGTGGTCGTGAAGATTGTTTCAATTTGAAAAATGTGGGAGGAGGCATAAAGTTTTCTTTGCAGAGTGACTTAGGAGTCAAATGTAATGGAAAAGAAAAAAATGGGACTGTGACTGCTTGGGAGAAAAGGAACAAAGAGCTGATTAACCTGCACACAATAAATACCAAGCTTTGCATATAGATGGACATGCAGATATAAAGAATTCTGCTACTAAATTTGAAATAAGCAATTTGTTTTCAGTGTTATATAATCAAAAGTAATGAGCACAAAAAGTTTCTACATTTTTATCCTTAGTCCTCTCATTTTGGCTAAATGTTACTTGCAATATTTTTGAATTTGTTTAATATTTAATTGGAAGAGTGTTCTTTTCATTTTAGTTAAAAGTAGAAACTAGGAAGGAACAGCAGAAAATTTCATTCCTTTAGTGTTATGAAAAGATATGCTATTATTATCTTCAAATCTGAGATGACATTCTGAGTTAATCCGTGTCCTCATTTCATTCAACATTTCCTGACACTTAACGTATCCCAAACATGCTCTGCACCAGGAATATTAAGATCACATAGAAAACTCACTTTTTAATGTGGGGTAGGGGTGCTGTCAGGTAACCGTAAGGAAAAATGTGGCCAGTGTTACAGTAAGAATTTATTCTTGTCCTTTTGCAGGAAGTATAAAATCTTCTACATGTTCATCTGTCCTAACTGGCCTTTTATTTATTTTTTTAATCTCAGAACACTTACATAAGGATAATCACAAATATACAATAGTGTCCTTTTGAACATTCATGGAGACAACATCCATTAGCTACTACTTAATTTCATTTAGTTTCAGACTCACTCTTTTGTGATCTATGGTGCTGTGACTGAACTCTGCAAATTACATTCCCCAGAAACCTTTGCTATCTGGCTTCCAGTTACTTTTTGCCAACAGAGGGTATAGAGGACTGGAAGGCAGGCAGGAAGAAGTAACTGTACTTTCTCTTCAGCACAGTATCAGCAGGGAGAGTTTCTCTCACTAGCAGAAGTTTGTTTTAGCCAACTACACTTCATCTAGCGGAGACAGTTGGTTGTAGATGTTAGCCTTTTTAAGAATTCCTATAAAAAGTCTCATCAACAACCTATCCCTCACCCCACTACTCCCAGCCAGGTACCAGCAACAGCCTTACAAAGCCCCATCAATAAAAGTTTGAGCCATATTTTACAAAAAAGATATTAGATACCTTATACAAAGTGTCTTCTGTTGAAATGCTTAATGTATTTTTTTGTTTCCCTTATCAAACCTTGGTGAAACTTGCCACAAATGTACAGAAATAAACATAAAACCACAAGAAATGTGCAAGTCTTTAAATGTAGAGTTTATTCTTTCTTTCCTGATTATTTTACATGCTACTACAGAAATTCATGAATTCATCAGTAAGGAATGTTTTATTTCATGTGAGTGTGAATATAATAATCAATTATATGAAATATACAAAATAGTTACACAAAATATCTTGCTATACATCTGTTCTAATTTTGGTTTTTTTGAGGTTTTGAATCTCCCACCCCATTTGTCTCTATTTATGGCAGACAAGAAAATATACAGCAATTACTCAGGGATAATTTCCCCTGTTGTTTTTTTAAATTATCTTCAGTAACACCACAAGGATAACATATTAAATGCATTAAATATATATTTTTTAAAAACCTGAGTTTATACTACAGAAGGAGAATAAGACATTTGGATGTATGCTGACATGTAAAACTGAAATATACATAGAAATTAAGTTATATTAAAGTTGATATAAATTTTATATATTATGTGTAAAATTTGTTGCCTTGAAATCTCTAAAGGGAACATATTGGAGGGAGTTTTCTCATATTTTATAACCTTATTAATTAGAACCTATTTGGAAAAATTTGAGTATCAAATAATGACAATCATGATTTATAAATTCCAAATATATACCATTTTATTTCTTTTACATACTCAGTTTAATTAACTGCTATCAAACATTTTATAATTAGAGATTCAGCTGGATCGCCTTCAATGACTAGATGAGACCCATTTGAAATTAACAGCATCCATTTTCCATTTAAATGGTGCTAAAATATCCAATCGAAAATTTCCTAAGGAAATTAAAATACTTTCTCTTTACCTATCTGCATCATATAATTATATATCAAACCTCTTCTCTGAGATGGTACGAATAAATTCTTCATCTGGTTTGGTTAAATGTCACCTCTTACAAAATATAGTTAAGTGACTCTCTAATTTCAATCGCAAAAATCACACTGGGTTGTTTATTAAGCACATACATTTTTGGGTTACAACTCAGCTACTGAATACAAATCTATGGGAGACAGGCAGAAATAACAGCATTTTTAAGAAGCATATCAGTTATTTCTAGTACCAATAATCTATAAAACACATTTATACAAATAGTAGGGTAGTTTTGATTCTTTATATCTCTGTTACTACAAGGGTAAAAACTGACTGGCTAAGACTAGCTGGGATACTAAAATAGGAACACATTTCTAATAAATTATTTGTAATTCAGTATTTAAAACATTAAAAAAATTAAAAAGCAAATTAAAGTTGATATTTTATATTTTATCACCCATGTTTCTCTTTAGTCTCATCTCCTTCAAAAATCATGTTTTCCAAAATAAACTCTCTGACACTTCTGATCAAGAAAACACTATTCACAAAAACATGCAGTGGATTCTCACCTCCCTTATCCTGTCTTGGACTAAAACACAATAGGATCTTCTGTGACTTCAAAAATCTACAATAGGCCAGGCGCGGTGGCTGTCACCTGTAATCGCAGCACTTTGGGAGGCTGAGGCGGGTGGATAATGAGGTCAGGAGTTCAAGACCAGTCTGGCCAAGACGGTGAAACCCCCTCTCTGCTAAAATTACAAAAAAATTAGCCAGGCTTGGTGGCGGGCACCTGAAATCCCAGCTACTCAGGAGGCTGAGGCAGAGAACTGCTTGAATCCGGGAGGTGGAGTTTGCAGTGAGCTGAGATCGTGCCACTGCACTCCAGCCTGAGCGACAGAGTGAGACTCCATCTCAAGAAAAAAAAAAGAAAAAAATCTACAATATATTTAAATGTAGTCCCCCAAATAAGAATCTATCTTAGAAATGGATTCTGAATTCATGTGAACTACTGAAAAAGATTCTTATTCTATAATCCATGGCTTCCAGAGTTCTAGTCTAAGGCACTACATTTATTAATGTTCTAATTCATTTGTGTGTTTGCTGAAGAGTAGGGTAGGTTTATTAGGGAGAGACAGAACTCACAGAGCTGAAGTTTTCCTCCAAATTCCAGTTCTCTTACTGTGTGGTGGTCATTCTTAAATTCAGAGTATCTTGTTGATGATTGCCTGTCTGATCCTCCCTCTCACCTGGCTCCCTATTACTGCTTTGAACTATGCTAACAATCTTTCTGTCATAATACTCTGTCTTTTTTGTACCTCTATTACCATACATACACACATTTTTAGTTGCAGGGATACCAGATCATCCTGCCCAAACTCAGTCATGTTGCAAAATAAGAGACTTTCTCATAACTAGAAAGCCAGAAAGTATTAGAATTTTACTCTTCTTGTCATGATATATCTGATGTAGTTTGGCTCTGTGTCCCCACTCAAATCTCATCCAAATTATAATTCCCATGTGTCAAGGGAAGGACCAGTAATCCCCATGTGTTGAGGGAGGGAGGTGATTGGATCATGGGTGTGGTTTTCCCCATACTGTTTTCATTATTGTGAATGAGTTCTCAAGAGATCTCATGGTTTTATAAATGTTTGGACATTCCTCCTTTGCTCTTCCTTCTCCTGTCACCTTGTGAAAAAGCTGACTGCTTCCTCTTCCACTATGATTGTATGTTTCCTGAGGCATCCCAGCCATGTGAAACCTTGAGTCAATTAAACCTCCTTTCCTTATAAATTACCCCGTCTCAGGTATTTCTTTATAGCAGTATGAAAACAGACTAATACAACATCCTTCAGGTTATATAAAGGTATTATCAGTATCTCATCATATTTTCTCTCATGTGGTTTTTTTTGTTTCCCTTACCAAACCTTGGTGAAACTTGACACAAATGTATAGAAACAAACATAAAACTACAAGACATGAACATAGATGAAAAATTAAGTTTTTGTACAAAAGCAGTCATTGAAAGCCAATAGCCAGAAACACCTAGAGTGACATAGTGCAGAAGCAGGAAAGATTGCACAACTCCACAGGGCCTCCATGTCTCACTATGCAGCATCCAAGCAAAACTGCTGCTGTAATAATAGGTAAGATAAACCTCTTCCTCATTAAATAAACACGACTGGTTGCTTCTGTGGCTCAAGATGTTAGACAACTCCTCTGTTCACTTCAAAAAGATGTCTATTACCAATGACATTGGCTGATTAGAAGGCTAAGCCTCAGTTACTTGACAAATCTTTAGTGGAATACAGTATTTTTCAGTAATATTGGATAAATGAAGTATTATTGTCAATTAAGCAATAGTTTTAGCTTATTTAATAGCATTTTCAGTGAATTCTCAGATTATTACTGAGGAAAATGTGACAGTGCTTCAAAATAGTAGTAATTTATTCTCATCATGCTGCATTTGTTATTAAAACCAACAGTGGACAGTGAATGACTAACTGATCTTTTTGGGGAATATTACTTCCAAATGAACATTAACTTAAAAATTGGAATATGAATACACTATTGCTTTTACACTAGAGAGGTTATTCCTGGCCACTCTTTCAGCAGCAGGTAGCTTCAGGAATTCATGTAAGTGATATTAATCATCATTGGAGACATCTTCCCTTTTCTTCAGGATTTCCTGTAGTGGAGGAGAGTGCTGGACTAAAATCTGAAGACAGGCAAAATAGCCTCAAATAGTGTCTCCTGGGACTCCTAAGTGCTAAGAAGTCTCATTGGACATTGATAGTGCCAAAACAGACATATTTGGGGGATCATCAAGTCAAAATTTTATAATTTTTTTTCTGTTTTTTGGAGGTAGATTAAATATCTTACTAATTCAGCAGAAACTAGGGAAAACAGGTCTTGCTCTGTTAACACCCATTGAGTACTAGTTGCTACTTTAATAATATCTTTCATGAATTTTCAAATTATTAGTGAGGAAAAAATATGGTAGTGCTTCAACACAGTACTATTATATATAGGGTATACATTTAGTAAACAGATGTATAATCATTTTATAATAATATGCTCTAAGTATACTATTATACTTCATTATGCTAAAGAGATGAATAATCATTTTTTAATGATATAGTCTGACCAACATTTGTGAAGAGGCCTGTAACATTATTTCAGATTATTATCCTAAAAATAAGATTTCAAAAATGATTTTTTCCTCTAAAAAAACAAAAGCTACTGTTCTTGGGTGGGGAAGAGGGGATCATGGTTATCTCCAGACAATTGTAGACAAAGATTCTTACCCATATTTAAAAAAGAGTAAGATTTGGAAGTCTTTCCTGATCTATTTATAAGCAAAAATAGAAGACAAATGATGGGGAACTGAGGGGAATGCACAAGAGAAAACCCTGTGTTTGAAAGTCTGAGTTTGTCCCTATTCCAAATAAATGCATTGCCAAGAACCTTTAAGGATAATTTGCATCTGCTGCAAACGAAATGTGATTATAGCTTGTGTAATGATGGTTTTGATCACAGGTCCATTGGTCTAAAAATGTACACTTTTACAAGGGATCATATTTTCAGGTCTTTCACATGAAATTTGGAGAACTATATGCATGGAATTAGCTTTCCTTGTCAAGTACTCTAAAAAAATTGGTACATGTCCAAAGAATCTCAATACTGTGGCAACATTAACAGTTCTTGTCTTTGCCCTTTCCAAAAATAGAGCCATTATTTTTAAAGTTTATACTACCTTTAAACTTTCCTTTGGTTATTTTGGGAAAATGTTGAGCAAATCCAACTGGCATTAGAGAACATGTATATTAGATAACCATGTTTTATTTTTCTAATTTTAAAAATGTTCACATTTTAACCCTCTATAATTAAGTAGCATCTTTTATTTGTCTTTCCTTTTGCCTTCTTCTCTACTTCCTTCTTCATTTTGCCTTTCTTTTCTTTCTCGTACACTCCCTCTACTCTTTCTTACTTACATTTTTCCCATCTCCATTCTCATGGGATTTTGGAAACTTTAAATAATCCACTGAATATCATATGAAAATCATTCACTGAGTTTATAAAAGGTAAAACAGAAAATTACATGTTATTTTAGAAAAATGAATGTGAGTCATAATATACAATATCACTATTATATTTGGAAAAAATGGTTCTAATACTCGTAACGGTTGCAATGAAAAAATATATAGTACTGTCTAGAAACATTTTATTTTCTTTAAATCTACACAAAACTTTCCAATAAACAAATCTTTACTGAGTAGCTAACATGACCATGCCCAATGTTAGATGATTACTACATGGTGGGAAACAAGATACATATACATATATACATATACATGCTCTCACGCAGCCTACAGTCTAGCAAGACTGGTTGACAATATATAAGTAAAGACACAAATAAAGTTTTATATATTGCATGATGTGGTCTGAAGGAAATAAGCAGAATGGTGTGAAAGAAAGGACAAATTCTGAGTTTTTTTCTCTAAAGATGGAATGTAAGCTGAAAATGGAAGGCTGAGACAGAGAAATCTCTGCAAACAGTAGCAGGGTATATATTTCAAACAAAGCAACACACTGGAAGAAGGGAAAACCTGGGAATAGCACATGAACTGAGAAAAAGGAAGTGTGACTGAAGTGTGCCGAGCAAGGTAGGCTGTGAGATGAGATGAGATTGGAGAAAGGCAAAAGCCAGCTCATGCTGTGCATCATAGGTCTGCAAGAGGTTTTAACTTTATTGTAAGTGCTAAAGTAGGATAGTATATGACATTAATTTCATTTATGTGTTTTAAATATTAATTTGGCCACTTTCTGGAGAATGAAATGAAGCAGAGCAAGAGTAGAAGCAGAAAAACTGATTATGAATCTATTGTTTCAATATCTTGTTTGTACTTTGCCTGTAGCAGTGAAAGGGTGAAAACCAAAGGGATCTAGGATATATTTTATAATGATATAAAAATAAATTTATTGATAGTCTGATTATGAGGCACTAGGAAATGGCAAAAGTAAGTGTGGGGCTTGATTACTAAAGTATATGGTGTTGTTTTTGCTTAGATGGAAGTGCATGGGATAAATTAATATGGTGATAGAAAAGAGGGGTAGTGAGGAAAAGGGTGGGAAGAGAATAAAGAATTAAGTTGTGTAACTGTTAATTTTGAGAATGTTATATCCATGTTAAGAATATTAAGGAGACAACTTAATATTTGGATTTAAAGCTAGGAGGGGTCTGTGTCAGAGATTCTAATTTGAAATGAATAAAGGTGAAATATATAATGAGAAGAGGGCCTTGTAATGAGTCCTTAAGCACTTCAGCACTTAGACAGTGAATATAGATCTTTGGAAGACAATCGTAAAGATCAGCCATCAGGTGGGGAGAAATCAGTGTCATGGAAACAAAGAGAATGTTTGAAAATATAAGGGGCAATTGATGGTTGAATACTGATGAGAGTTTGAGCCCATTGGAATTGTCCCTAAATATTTGGGTTTTGGTAACACTGATAAGTGGAATTTCATTGAAGTGGAGCCAAATGGCAGTAGATTAAAATGTAAATAAGAGAAAAAAGTGGAGTGAAAAGTTTACGAATACATGTCTTTTGAGAAGTCTGACTATAAAGAATAGCAGATAAATAGAATGTTACAGCTTAAAAAAGTTCTCTCTTCCTCTTTCCAAAAGATATTTGAAAGATTAAATTTTTAGGAATATAAGTAAAGTGATATCCAGAGTACATTTTCTTAAGATATTAACATAATTTTATTATTGAGAGGCTACAGCTAACTTCTTTTATTTTTAATGACATATATATATGCAATAAACATCATATACATTTAAAATATAGATAATGTAGAAAACGTTCTAGAATCAGGTAAATTTTTTTAGTTATATAAAATCATCTGTAATTATATAAAATCATCTGGCCACCAATATAATGAAAATATCAAATAGTTTCATCACCCTAAGAAGTTGCCTTATGCCTCATTACAATCAATCCCTTCTCTACTACTCAACTTCAGACAACCACTAATCTGTTTCTGTCACTGTAGTTTGTCTTGAAAGTCAAGTAATGGAACCATGTAGCATGTGTCACTTGTGTTTGATTTCCTTCACTTGGCATAATATTTTTGAGTATCTTCCGTGCTGTTGCATGTATTAATCTTTTCTCTTCTCTTCTCTTCTCTTCTTTTTTTGAGATGGAGACTTGCTCTGTCACCCAGGCTGGAGTGCAATGGCGTGATCTTGGCTCACTGCAACCTCTGCCTCCCAGGTTCAAGCGATTCTCCTGCCTCAGCCTCCCAAGCAGCTGGAATTACAGGCGCCCGCCACCATGCCCGGCTAATTTTTGTATGTTTTAGTAGAAAAGAGGTTTCTCCATGTTGGTCAGGCTGGTCTTGAACTCCTGACCTCAGGTGAACCAGCTGCCTTGGCCTACCAAAGTCCTGGGATTACAGGCATGAGCCACCGCATCCGGCCCAATATTTTGTTATTTTCTATTGCTAGTAACCATAGCATTGTATGAGTATCTCAAATTTGTTTATTCACCAGATGGTGTATATTGGGTGGTTTTAGCTAGTATAAATCATGCTGCTATTAACATTCAGTGTACAAGTCTTTGTGTATGCCTTTGTGTTTATTTTTCATGAGTTAGTACTCAAAAATGAAATTTCTGAGTAGTACGATAAGTGCATATAAAACCTCATGTGATAGTGCCATACTGTTTTCCACAGTGGCTGTTTAACTTTTCATTTACTCTAGCAATGTGTCTGAAGTTAGAGTTGCTCCACATCCTAACCAAAGCTTGATACGTGGTCTGTCATTTTTTGTTTTGGCTTTCCTTATATGTGTGTAGTGATACTGATTTGTATTTCTTTTACTAGTGAATATTCTTTTGAGAAGTATCAGGTCATATTTTTGCCTATGTGTAGCATTTTTAAATTTTTTATTTTGTCTTATTTTTGATTTACTACAAAGAACCAAGGGGTTCTTGGATAAACAGCTGATTCCACTGCTGGAAAAAGGAAAACATAAGATGGGCCCGAAGCAAATAAAGATGTGCTTTAAAAAATAAAAAGATAAGATAGGGGTATGTTAAAAGGATATAAGAATCAATTTGGAAGAACTCACAATGCTAGTCTGGAAAAACGTGAACAACAAAATTAACAGGACAGTCATAGATTATAACCCAATGTATATAAGAAAAAAATGTAAGTTCACAATGATAGAAACAATTGAATAAAAAAAAACTGGAGAAGTGGTAAAGATTATTTGCAGAAATATTTCAGCTACTATGTGTAGATACTCCCCCAACCAATAATTGAGAAATCGAAAGTTTACATCCAAGTATCATTTTCATTAGTTTATTTAGCAAACACATATTGAATAAATGTCTTATATTGTATACCAAGAAAACAAAGATTAAAAAGGTATAGTCCTTGACTTCATCAGGGAGAAACTTTTTTTTTTTAATAAATTTTATTTCATATGTGTGGTTTATCTTTATGCCTTCTATTATACATCAAGTAACTAAACACTAGGAATGAATTTCAGTCATTTCTATATTCTATATAAAATTTTAGTGTAAAGCTGTGCATGTTTCCTCAACAAGTATTTCATTATTTTTCACATAAAAATGAGGAATAAACAGCAAATGAGATGATTCATCTCACATCTCTCATCTTAATTTTTATATGATTTAAGAAGAAACATATGAATGCTGAGTCATGACAGAGTCCTAACATATGCTATCTTGAATGGGATTTCTGCCAAGCAGTGCAGTACAAAACTATTCTTATTTAACATTTCCAGTAAGATTTTGAAATATAAAATTTATTACATATCAGCACTCTATAATGACTATAACATTGTAAATATGGATTTACTGCTCTTTAAAAACTTTTCATAAACATGATGTTTCACTGGCATTTGCTCAACAATTTTATCGTTTACCCAGAAATGACAGAGTTAGATCCAAGACTAGTTATATAATATTCTACTATCTTAAGTTAAAATGTTCTGCATTTGACTGAACGCTGGAGCTAAATTTTAATCTTCAATTAGTTTTAACAACTGTAACACATTTGAGGGAGTATTTCACTGAATCTATTGTTGATCTCTTCTTTGGCGTTATGACATTTTAAAGGTTCATCTTCTATTTTTGTCTTTATGCTTAAAATTGGTGTGTAAATAATATAATAATTTCTAAAATTTGTCTTTAAAAGGAAAAGATTTCTTAAGCTTTTCTGTTAGTACACTTCTGTGTTTAAATTTACTATATTCTGCCAATTATGTAAGTAAACCGTCCTGTTGTATTTATATTTTTTATTTCTCAGTGCAATTATATTGTTTTAATTCAATATAACAATATTTGTTTCTCACTCTTTTAGGATGGGTATAGCACCAACTTAGTTTAAAATCTAAATTAATGAAAGAACATACAAATGTATTTATCTTAAACTAGTATAAACTGTATCTCTGATAAGTAGATGATAGCAGAGTATTTTACTTGTGTGTGTGTATGTTATGTGTATGTATGTGTGTGTAGCCGTGCGTGTGTGTATTTTTCATATTATTTAAGAATGTTTCTCATTATACCTCTTTTTTAAGACTGTTTTCAGTGTGGAGTGGTAGCTGCAGACAGAAAGCAGAAGTATTTTTGTTTACCTACTGTTTATCCACCTTTAAGATTATCTCTTTCACTAACATTTTTAAAAACTTGTTTCTTTTCTTAAAAAATTAAATGTTGCAACCTTTAAGATGACATTTATTTCAGGACTGATTGAAAAGCCTTATATGTATTTGATTTTGTTGCCTTAAATTGAAGAATAACCTGCTAATAATTTTCCCCTTATATTCTATCAAAAAAATGAGCTGTGATATTGTTTCCAGCATTTATGTTCTTGCACTCTTATGCCTGTAACACTTGGCAACATCTACTTCCTTTTGCATTTTCATCTAATAAAAGCAGCATCACCTCTCAGAGAAAGGGAAAAGATTTCACATATTCTGCCAATTTAAAGTTTATATAAAATTTGACTTTTGAGATTTTAGTTTAGCTTTCTAAAAGCCTGAGTTAACTTGGCTAATTTACATTCTTTGTCAACAACTGAAAAGCTTTTTCTGTTAAGTAGATACATGGCAGAGCGTTTTACTTGTTGGCAGTTAGAAAAAACATAAATAAATTATTTCTCAAATCACTATTATAAATATAAGCTTTAAAAGAATTTTTGCATTTCTCATACATGCAGTTCTTCATTTTTTTATCGTAAGAGCTTGTTCTAATATTATTCATATAATTATTCAATAATTCACATAATTTCATCATTTTTCTTTTATCTGCCCTAATTTTGAATTCTGCCTGCTACTATGAACATTTAAAAGAATTTGGCTAAGGAATAATAGCACTTCTAGAACACACTTCAAAAACATAAGGTATCATATAGTTTAGAGATGGATTAGTGGAGCAAAAGTACAGTATGACTATTGGTTAGTAGAAGACTCCTTCTTTTTCACCAGATTTAGTTATTCCTGAGTATGTGAATTCTTTTCCAAAACTTATTTCTCAGCCCCTCTTGTAGCTTAGTATGATCTTCACTGGAAATAGGCAAGCAACATCCATCTTACTTGTGTCACTCAACCAAGAAACAACACAATTTGTTCATGGTAACAAACTGTCTGGATATCTCATGATTCATTTATTTCTGATCATATCTCAAAAGAGCTATGGATCAGCTAAAGATGACCACCTTTTGTCTTCTCCTTATAGAAACCAAGTCTAGAGGAGCTGACACTATCTGGGACATGCAATTCTCTAGTGGATGGATGGAATACGAGGTAAGGAATGAATGCAAGCTGAGGCTACATTATGTTGACCAAAGAAAGTCACAGGGCTAAGTCTAAAGTAAAAGTGGCTGAAGTATACACCTATAGGGAAACATGGAAAGATATAAGAGGCAACAAATAATCATCATTAAATAAGAAAATCTACCACACCTGCATAAGCAGAAAATTTTCACTGTATCTTTCTTACTTCCTTGTTGTCCGTGTTTGAATGTGAATATTGCAGCAATCAAGCTTTTGCTATGCAGAGAAGGAATATGAAAAGGAAATAAGGATCAGGAATGAGACAACAAAAAAATGAAAAGGAACTGTATAACGGAGTAAACTTTTGGATTAGAGCTACTCTGCAAACTGAAATGGCCCAACTTTTAGATGAAATAGAAAACAACAAATTAAATAACTCTTGTAATATATTTGTAATCAAATTGAACTTTTAAATTTTAACACAGCCGGGTGCAGTGGCTCATGCCTGTAATCCCAGCACTTTGGGAGGCCGAGGCGGGCGGATCATGAGGTCAGGAAATGGAGACCATCCTGGCTAACACGATGAAACCCTGTCTCTACTAAAAATACAAAAAATTAGCCGGGCGTGGTGGCGGGTGCCTGTAGTCCCAGCTTCTCGGGAGGCTGAGGCAGGAGAATGGCGTGAACCCGGGAGGCGGAGCTTGCAGTGAGCCCAGATGGCGCCACTGCACTCCAGCCTGGGCCACAGCGCGAGACTCCGTCTCAAAAAGAAAAAAAAAAAAAAAAAATTAACACAATTGTAGATTCACATGCAGTTATAAAAATGTATATGGTAAGATTCTGCTTATAATATCACAATCACGATATTAATACTGATACAGTCAATATACAAAACATTCTATCACCAGGAGCATTCTGACTGTTGACCTTTTAGAGTTATACTCAACTTGTTGTCACTATATACCACGTACCCTTAATTCCCAGAACTTAACTCCAGGAAACCACTTAATCCATTCTCTATTTCTATGATTTGCAACTTGAAGAATGTTATATAAATGCAATAATACGTTATGTAGTCTTTTTGGATTTTTTAACTCAGCATTATTGTTTAGAAACTCACCTACATTGGTACACATAACAATAGTTGTTGCTTTTATTTGTTGTGTAGTGTTCCACTATATAGATGTACCTAAGTTATTTTCCTTTGTTTATTTGCTTGCTTGTTTTTGACCATTTATCCTTTGAAGGACATCTGAGTTGTTTCTATTTGGGTAGTATTATGAATTAAACTTCCATAAATTTCCATGTATAAGTTCTTGTGTGATCATAACTTTTTGTCTAGGTTAAAGCCCAGTGGTATAATTGCTTGGTTGTATGTTAGCTGCATGTTTAGTTTTGTTTGTTTGTTTGTTTGTTTGTTTACACATTGGAAAACTATTTTTCAGAATAGCTGCAATACTACATTCCCACTAGCAATTTATGACTGATCTATTATAGTTTCTCCATATATTTGCGAGAACTTGGCATTGTGACTTTTAAAAAAGTTTAACCTTTACAACAGATGTGTAATAATTTCTTGTTTTAATTTTAATTTTTCTTCTGGCTAATGGTGTTGAATATCTTTTCATGTGTTAATTTGCTCCCTATACAAACCTGTGTATCCACTTCTGTGAAATATCTGTGTAAGTTTTTTGGAAGTTTTCTTATTGAATGTTTTTGTTGTTGTTTTGTTTTGTTCTACTGTTGAGCTTTGAGACTCCTTTAGGTATTCTAAGTAAAAGTCCTTTGTTGGATATGTGGTTTGCAACTATTTGGCTCAATCTATCGCTTATCTTTTTATCTTTTAACCAAGTAGTTGGTGAGTGAGAGTTTTAAATTTTGATGAAGCTCAATTTATCAATGTTTCCTTTTATGCTTTTGGTATAAACTCTAACTTTTTGTTTATCCCAAATTCTGAAGATTTTCTCCTATATAATTTCTAAATTTTTCATAAATTTATATCTTACACTTAAATCATTATCTTAGTCCATTTTGTGTTGCTGCGACAAAATAACTGAAACTGGGCAATTTATAAACAACAGAGGTTTATTTGGCTCTAAGTTCCTCCCATTGGGATCTACCTCTAAACACTATTGCATTGGGGAGTAAGTTCCAACACAGGAACTTTGGGGGACACATTTAAACCTCAATAGTCATTGATCCATTTTAAAAGTTATTTTTTGTACAACACAGAACACTTAATATAAGTTTTAAATTAAAAAGTTTAAGTTTTCTACTTATTGATGGTGAATTGTTCCATCAATAAGTATTCTTATTCCATCAATAAGTATTCTTCAATAAGTATTCTTATTCTTTTCAATAAGTATTCTTATTCTCATCAATAAGTATTCTTATTCTTATTCTTCCAATACAAGATATGCTATTCTTATTCTTCCAATACAAGATATGCTATTCTTCCTCTCTTGTATTGCTTTTGAACCTTTGTCAAAAATTTGTTGGGCATATTTCTGTGATAAATTTTTGGGCTTATTTCCAGAATACCTGTTTTATTCCAATAGATCTATGTGTCTGTCCCTCTTGCACTGCCACAGACTTGATTACTGTAGTACATGAAAAAGCTTGAAATTAGTTACACTCTTTTCTCTCACTTTCTTCTTCTCTTTTACAATTATTTGAGCTATTTTAGCCTCTTTGCCTTTCTATATAAATTTTAGAATGATCTATATCTACTTGCGGGGAATGTGATGAAAATTATGTTAAACCTTTATATGTATTTGAGGACAACTGCCATTTTTACTATGTTGAATCTCCCAATCTATAACCAAAACATAAGCTCAGTTTTTGACATTTTTGTCTATGAATTCAAGTTTGGATCATTAGAAAATATTTATGAATTTCCTATTATATTTTCAGATATTGTTATGGACTTTTAAATTTGTTACCTTATATAATCCCTATAAATACTTTTAAATTATTTGTTACTTCTTCTAATTTGCAGATGAGAAAAATTAAGACTAAATGATATTAATTAACTTGCTCAAGTCACACAGATGGTAAGAAGCAGAAAAAGAAATTCAAATGAGGCCTTTTGAATTCCAAATTTCATGCTTTCTCTTCTAGGTATCAAAATCTCCCTTGGATAAAACTGGAACTTCTTGTAAGATACCCAGAATGTACCACAGTTACTCTCACTTTTTCTTATTGCCTCTAGCATTCTTTTCTCCTAATATGGAATCACTCTACTTCCCCATCTAGGTGAAAGCTAGCAATACATTACTATTTCTTAGAAAGTTTCACCACTCATATTAATCTTTTCATCTACCTTACTCCAGTCACACCTCCACTTTTCTGTAATCCAATTTTGCCTCTAATAAATCATGCAATTTAGAAGTAGTCTCACTTCTATATTTTTCCTCCAAATAGATGCTGAGAATATTGAAGACATGAGCAATTTCCTAATTTTCGTTTTGTATCTAACCTGTTCCACTTGACACCAGCAACTGATTGTTAAAATGATAAAGTCTCAGCACCAAGAATGTTGGTAATAATCCCCATTTCATCGCTCATTTCATCGCTCATCGCTCATCGCTCATTCATCTTATTTTTTTCCCATCATGTGAGTATAATTTCCTCTGATAGGTGTGTTCATGAATTAATTTCATCTAACTCTCTTGTGTCAACAAACATAATAAAAAGCTAAGCAAATTTGAGAAATGTTAGATTGTTTTAAGTTAATTAAAGAGAACTAGAGTAAGATATCTGATATGTGGCAAAATATTAAATTCTTCAGACTCTTGAGAATCTATGTATCACCATAAATTTTGTCATTATTCTCAGTAATGATAGTTGTATATGTCACTGTATGAAGCCATTGTTATCACTACCAGTTATTGTCTGTGTTGAATGTGTCAGTTTCATACACTCCTTAATGACAAGTGCATGAGATAATTTTCTTGATTTTTCAATAAAGCACACACATCTATGTTTAAAATCCCATTATTTATGGGTTGAAAATTATGCCATAGCCATTTTTGAAACAATATCACATATATTTTAATTTTTAACCATCTTTTATAAAAACATGACTTTTTCCCTCAAGTTAGTATTTTTAATGTAGAAGGAGTGAAAGAGCATTTTGGTATATTTTTCTCATTTCTAAGGCATGTGCCTTACTCTTCTATTAATGTGCTGAATGTTTGACATCTTTACACATTTTTTTTTTTATTTTGAACATACTAAGGAAAAGACCAATACCCATACTGAAATAAAATTGTCAAACTAAATTTTATGGTGACTTAGTGCCACAAAATATGTCTGTTAATGTGTATGACCTTGTTGGAGAGAACTGCAAAGAGAAGCAGGCTGCTAATTAACTATTTCCAAATTGATGTATCCCCTCCATGTGGCTTTCTATGAAAGTTTGCAGCAAAGGAGAAAGTTAATGACATTCTGACTAGGGATGAGTACTGGCATAGATCGAAAATACCATTTAGCATTCACAAACCACAATGGCATCAAAGGATTATCTGAAATACCACAAAGACTTTAGATTTGGGGGCCTCAGAAAATCAGTTTGACCATGTGTTTTACTGAACCCCAAGGAACAGGATCATCTAGACAGTAACAGAGAAACAGGAAATTATCATTTACTTTATAAGTGTTACCTCCTAGGCTCTCAAGGGAAGAACAAATGCCAAATGAAACATCATGGCAGTTCTTTAATATAAAAGTGGGAGTAGGAATTACAAAAGCTGAAAAAAACTAGTAAAATCAAGATTACCTTCATCCCAAGTGCAAATTAGACTTTATCTTTTTGGGAGGTTATTTATGGCAAAGTTTTATAGGTTCTTTTGAGATAGCCAAGAGTCAAATAGAAATAAAGAATCATTTGTAAGAGACATATACTCAGTAATATACAAATTATAAAAAGTAAGAAAAAGAAATATACACTTATTTAAAAATAATACTATCTATTTTTTATTATTCTCTAGGACATTAGAGTATACCAAAATGATATAGAAGAAAGGTGATGAGATAAAAATATTAAAAAGAATAAAATGAAAATGAGGAATGTAATTAAAAGAGGGGATTAAAGAATGGGAAGGAGAGATGACTGCATAAGAATAACAACTCACCCCTACTCTCCGTAACTTGGAGTTTATTAGATTTTCAAAGTTCTAACATTTAACATTAAATAATGGTTATTCCTCTAGAAGTTTTTTTCACAATCTTTCATTAAAAAATAAAGGGCTGCATAATTTTCTGTAAGTCTGTTTTATCTTCATAAATTCTGAGAGTAAAAGAATATTGATAAAAAGACATAGGACAGATTGTAAAACATATATGGAAAAAGAACATCTCAGTCGTAGTTTAAAAAATAACTATAATTAATTCCTGTGGGCTTTCATACTAGGGCCATAATAAAATATCCAACTATTATTGAGTACTTATTTATATGCATGACATGTCTAAGTGCTTTACATACATTAGTTCATCTAATCTACTACAAGCTTATGAGTTAGGTATTAACTTTTGTCATCATTTTATAAAGTAGTACACTAAGACATAAAGAAGGTTTAATAACTTAGCCCAAGCCACACCTAATAAAAAGCAACCCTAGACTGAACTATGACAGCCAGTTTTCAGAGGCATTGCCCTTGATCATAGAAAATCATCATCTTAAATTTATCATCATAATCAAACAATTAGCATTTTGTTATTCTGTCTCAATTGTTTTTTGGTTCTATATCAAGTCATTTTCTTCAGGTTCACTAGTTAACTAATTTATTTGTGAAAATGCCAATATAGTGAAAATAGATCTTCGCTAAAGATGTTGAGACTAAGGTAGCCACAAAACGAATAAAATGTGTACACTGTATACACAATATTAGTGTTTGATAAGGATATTTTGCCATAAAATCCAGAGATGATTTAATTTCAAAATATAAGAAAAGAGCACAAACCCATCTGTCTGAGACTTTTAGTGCGTAATTCGATTCTCAGGCGTTCTGCTTTGATAAAAGTAACCAGAGCTCTTTTGTATTGAAAAGGGCATTGAGCATAAAGCTAGAAACTCTCACTTGTATTCCCAGGCATACCAGTGTGAACTTGGGCTTATCATGTAAATCCTTGTTCCTCTGTTCATCTGTAATTTGGGGATAACCCAGTATAGTAGCATCTATTCACACTACCTCACTGTGTTTTTGTATCAAAATTGCAACATAAAAAATCATCCTTTGAAAAGCAGCGGTCGTCTCTTAAAAAAATAATAATAAATCAAAGTCTAAATTGAACCTCAGAATGCACAGTGATAAGGTTTGGATTTGTGTCCCCGCTCAAATCTCATGTTGAATTGTAATCCCCAATGTTCGAGGAGAGTCCTGGTGAGAGGTGATTACATCATGGGGGGCAAATTTGCTCCTTGCTGTTCTCATAATAGTGAGTGGATTCGCATGAGATCTGGCTGTTTAAAAGTGTGTAGCACCTCCCCTTTGCTCTCCGCCTCCTGCTCTGGCCATGTAAGATATGCCTGCTTCCCCTTCTGCCATGATCAAAAGTTTCCTGAAACCTCCCCAGCCACTTTTCCTGTACAACCTGTAGAACGGTGAGCCAATTAAACGTATTTTCTTTATAAATTACTCAGTTTCAGTTACTTCTTTGTAGTACTGCAAGAACAGACTAATACACACAGTAATAGAAAAAGTGTATTCGAGAACCAGAGTAACTTGTTTTTAATTCTTTCAAAGTGGTAAAATCCATATTTTGTCTTGCTTGGGACCAATTCATTTAAATACCCTAAATCACTCTGATCATGTCATTTAAGAAGCAGCATCTTTATGGAATAGGATGTTATCGATCCTTTTTGGCATCTTCTCAGTAAAAAAGAAAGATGTGTGTTCAGAGAATCACAAGTGGCTTTCAGAAGTAGAAGAATAAAGCTAACAGATATGAAAATTAATGATTATAATCACCTTAGTGATAATGTAAAGTGTTCGTCCACATCTCATCACTGAACGTAGCATATTGGCTAATTGGTTGCGTGTTCATTTTTAGCTTTCCTATCATCTCTACCTCAGTGCCAAGCCACAGTAGATGCTTCATAAGTACCTACTGCCATTAATGATGACTTATGTCCTTAAGTCAGACATTTTTACATGATTTCACTTTCACAAATACTTTACTATGTTTTAATAGTATGTAAAATGTTTGTGTCCTACTTCAGTGATTTTAAAACTAATTGTGAAACCCACTCACTTGACCTGTGGGGTTTAAACTTAAGAACTCATTCATACAGATTGCCTTATTGGGCTTTTGTTGATAGAAGATTAGGGGAGTTTTTATGCTTGGTGAACTACATTTTGAATGCATTTAATTACAAGAAAATGACTTTTAGTTTATCCCAATGGTAAGTATGCTTGGGAAACCAGGGAAAGTGATAGAAGGGGAGGAGGGAAAATGCAAACTCTGTCACAGAGTAGCACCTTGGGAAATCAAGGTGAGCCAAAATTAGAAATTGCACAGAGTTTGTGCAAGCACCATGGGTTGGTAACCCTTGATTTGAAAGGCTGCTTTCAAAGTAAATTAGTGAAAATAAAATTTTCATAAGGACTTCTAAAATCAGAGAGGAAGGATAGAAATCATAAACATGTCATCCCTCTCTCTCTCTTCTGTAATAATTTAGAGAATTCCCTTCTGTTAGAAGTCTACTAGTATTTTTTAATATCTTGGCAACCTGTCAGATTTTGCAATGTATAGTGGTTGAGTCGGTGGGAGAAAAGAGGCCCAAATAAGTAAAATAATGTACAAGAAGGAGTGCTGAATTATAGATATGGAGAAAGTAATATGGAGACACAAAGGACAGGGAAAGATTAATTCCTGCTGGGAAGACCAGAGATGTATTCACGACGAGGATATTTGAGCAGGGCATGGAAGGTTTTATGGGAATTTTGAGACTGAGATAGATGTATATCAGCTTTGCATGAGACAAGTACAGATCTAGAACAGGATAGGCATAATTGGCAGATTAGCTGGACTAAAAGCTTACATTTTTGTCTCATCCTTTCTTTACATCATTTATCAAGTTACATTTCAGCTTCTTAATCAAGAGATGGACTCTATGCATATGCACCTTGATAATGATTTGGATGTGCAACTTGCTTTGGCAGATTGTTAGCATATGTCACATAGCTAATGCATGCAGAGCTTAATACCTAAGTGATGGGTTGATAGGTGCAGTAAACCACCATGGCACACATTTACCTATGTACCAGACCTGCATGTACCACACATGTATCCCAGAACTTAATAAAATAAACTATGGTTTTTTAAAAAAAGGACTTGCTTTTGTGCCTTGAGAATATGATTGGGCCAGCCTGCTGGGGGATGAGAGACACATGGAGTCACCCCAGACATCTTAAGCAAGGCATGTCTGGATCAACCAATAGCCCAGTCAATCCTCAGATATATAACTAAGTCTAGCCAACATTAATAGAGCTGCCTTGTCAATTGCCGCATTTGCACGAGCAATACATACTTCTAGCTGTCTGTGAGTTAGATTTGTGGTTGTTTATCCCACCAGATGTTTATAGGCATTCACAGAATCCATTTCCAGACATGAGAACATAGAAAGAAAAGAAAGATTATGTTTCTACTGTCACTTTTTCAGGAGTTAGAAAACTCTCTCCACAAACCCTTCTGGAATAATTCAACTCATGATTCATTGACCAGTCCTGAATCATATGTCCATTCTCTAACAAATTGATGGCAAAATGCAAAGAGATTAGACTAATTATCTGGGGCAAAATGGATGTAGAAGAGTCAATTGCCATGACTTTCAATCATACTTAATATAACACTATAAGTGAATATTTACTAGTGTGATAATGATTTTTGTTTTAATTTTTAACCAAATTATTGAGGTATAATTTAGAGAAAATAAAATGCACCTGCTTCAATTTGATGACTTTTGACAAATGCATATGCTCATGCAACTACCAACATAATAAATAACAAATACAATGTTTTAATCACCCTACACAGTAAACTTGTGCTCTTTTACAGTTAATTCCCCCTCCCCTTATATATGGCCTCAAGGAAACATGGACCTGCTTTCTCTCCCTATGTATTGGCTTTGCCTATTCTAAAATGTTATAGAAATGGGATTTTATGGTAAGAATTATTTTGCATTTGGTTTCTTTCATTCAATATGTTTTTGAGATATTTTTCAGGTTGGTGCATATTACTTCATTCTTCTTTTTATGGTTAAGTAGTAGTCACTTTTAGACACATACTGTTATGTATTTGTCTATTCACTTGTTAAATTGGTAGACAATTTAGTTGTGTTTCAGTCAGGGTCCAACTAGGAGAAAAAAACAGTAATTTAAACAGAGAAAGTTTTAGTATGAAAAAGTATTAAATATAACAAAGAATAGAATTAACATGTGATTGGCTAGCAAGAAGTAGAGAGACCTCAAATGAATATAAGAACCATAGACAGTGGAAAAGTCAAACTATCCCAAGGGATGTAATAGAGTACCCAAAGAAGAGGAATTCTTTCATCAAAGGTTGAGATCCAGACTTCACTGGAGAAGAAATAGATGTGGTTCACTGGATGACAGAGAAGACAGTAAGATACCCATGGAACTTGCTGAAAATATACCCTCTCTGGTGCTGGTAGAAGCCATGCCAAGAAAGATGCTACGTTTGGAACTCATTGCAAATCAACTGATGGGGTATAGGTGAAGATGTTCATTGGGGAGGGACTCTATTGATATCAGTTCACCAACCCAGGTAAGAAGTATGGTGGGAGATTTGGGTCCCTAATGGCTATCAGTCATTATAAGAAGTTGTGTCTGGAGAAGCCCCTAATTCTGGGGGCTGGGCACTGGGGGAAATGTATGCAGCAGGGGCTGGACATTTGAAAAGCTAGACTCTCCATGTGCCCATCACTAGTGAAACTGCAAGTGGAAGGAGCTTGGTAAGAGGGGCCTGCTGAAATCAACACGTGTCCTTTCACCTTGTGCTTTCTTCTGGCACCTTCTACTGAGAAATCTTAACATTGTGTTATTATTCAAAAGAGAAATATTTAAAGCACACAGCCCTATTTTCACAGAGCAGTGAATGAACAGTGTATTCGTAGTTGAGAGGTAATAAACTGACAAATGGCACCAATTACTTGCAGTTTCTGGCTATTCTAAATAAAGGTACCATGAATTGGTGTGCAAGTCTTTGTGTAGACATAGATTTTCATATTTCTTGGGTAAATGCATAGCAGAAGAACTGCTGAGTCATGATATGGGTAGGTATAACCTTATGACAAACTGATAAAATGTTTTCCAATCCTTGGTGTTGCCCATCTTTTTAATTTTAACTACTGTAGTGAATGTAAAGTAGTAGCTCATTGTGATTTTAACTTGAAATTTCTTGCTATTTATTTAGTTGAGAATCTTTGTGTATTTCTTGGCCATCTGTCTATCTTCTATTAGAAAACATTTGTTCAAAACTTTTATTATTTAGGTAATCTGAATATAAGTTGTCTGTCAGAAATACATTGTGTCAATTTATTTGTTCTTAAAATGTTTTGTAAGAAAGGCTTGGTAATAGAAGGATAACACCAGATTAAATGGGCAAAATAGACTATAGACTCTATAAACTCTAAAGTTTCTTTCTTCATAAAGATAAGCACATTGTTATAAATAATCATTAGATAAAATATTAAGGTTTTTTTCATACCTTCAATTTGAAAAGCTATGTGATTTCCATGTCAATGTAGATCCAGTCTGTGGCTTGCCTATTTTTTTCTTATCATATCTTTTAATCAGCATATTTCTTAATTTTAATACATTTAATTAATCAAACTTTTATAGTATGTCATCTATCTTTTATGGTGTATACTCTAAGAAATATTTGCCTATCCAGAAGACATGTAGATTTTCTATTGCATCTTCTTACAGAGCTTTAGAGCTATGATTCATTTTGAATTAATTTTAAAAGCAATCTTTCTTTTCCCTCCTCCTTATGTTTAATAAATAGGGTCTTGTTCAGTATTACAAACCTAGCATAAAGAACTGTATTTCTCCCTGATATGGTAAAGGCAAGAGCCTTTCCCTAACTCTTTTTTTTTCCCTCTCTCCCTCCTTCCTACCTCCTACTTCTTATAGTTACAAGCTAAATATCACTAGTAAGAACCAGCCAAATATAGGAGAAGATAATTTAATAGAAGAGGTTGATAATAAGAGCATAATAAAGGTTAGCTAGATGTATATTGACACAGAAATTGCATGACTTTTCAAGTTTAAAGTAGGAAAAAGTCTTACCACCTTACCAATGATTATACCTTTGTTCTTATCTTCACTGCTAATTTTGGCTTCAGATCCAATAAAAATTAGATTATTGAGAAAATAAATAATCTTTTCTAGATAATTTTTTTAATGAAGAAAGAAACTGGACTTTATGTAGTGTAATTCTATTTTGCGCATTTAGTTGGGTCTTATCCTTACATTGCCAACCCTTTCTTACAAAACCTTCAAAAGCAAGCAGATAACTGTTTTGATTAATTATATTTTAGATTTACATTTATTTGTCCATTCTTGTGTTTGGATTGTTTGCATTTTCAGTAAGAATGAGAGGTATGCATACAAATCTGTATGTTAATTCATTCAAAATTGGTAAACACCCACTTTGGTTAAGGCACTATTCTAGTTGCTTCAGACACAGAAATGAGCAAAGCTCAAGCCCCCATCTCCCTTTTACAAGAAATTTTACAATATTACACTTTTCTGTGATGAGAAATTTGCCTCCGAATGGTTATTATCCTGTAAAAAGACAGGGAAAGACCTATTTAAAACAACCAGAGACACAAATGAATGTAAAGAATCTAGGGAGTCTTTGTTCTCTTGCTAGCTGAAGTCCCTTTTTTAATCTATAAATTTAATGTGGAATAGAGCTGTGGTACTACAACTTTAACATGCATATAAATTGGGGGTGTCTTGGGTGGAGCATCAGATTCTACATTTCTGGCACTCTCTTAGGTGATGGCCATGCATGACTGAGATAGGGTGATTTTTTAGTTTTTTTGAGTGTTTTTATTTAAAAGCAACAAAAAATATAACTGCAAAATTAAAATTAAATGTATGCCACAGAACTATTTACTTCTCACTTCTGTTAGAGGTCTTTGAACTTATTTTCAAGATTCTAAGAGTTTTTAAACAAGTGTTTCAATGTTGGTGATAACCAAAAACAAACAAACAAACAAACAAAACAAAAAACAAAACAAAATGAATGGAAGCAGTACCTGGATGACCACTTTATAACTAAAGATTGTCAGGTGTTATCAATGCCCACATTTTCTACAACACCACAATTTATATTTGAAGTCTAGATTATTTCACTAGCCTTCCTGCCTCAGCTTTTTGCCTACATCAATTTATTTTCATAGGAAGAAGCCTGAAATACCTATACAATATAACTCAGGGCCGGGTTCGGTGGCTCATGCCTGTAATCCCAGCACTTTGGGAGGCTGAGGAGGGTGGATCACGAGGTCAGGAGTTTAAGACCAGCCTGGTCAATATAGTGAAACCCTGTCTTTACTAAGAATATGAAAAACATTAGCCAGGTGTGGTGGTGGGCACCTATAATCCCAGCTATTCAGGAGACTGAGGCAGGAGAATTGCTTGAACCCAGGAGGTGGAGGTTGCAATGAGCCAAGATCGCACCACTGCACTTCAGCCCGGGTGACAGAGTGAGACTCCGTCTCAAAAAAAAGATTTTATATATATATATATATGTGTATATGTGTGTGTGTGTGTGTGTATTTATTTATATAAATGACATATCAGAAAACGTCACTTTTGAGCTCAAAACTTTCCAAGGTCTTACCATGTCACTTCACTTACTATTACCTACAGAGCATTGCATCATCTGGCCGCATTATCTCTTTTCCTTTATCTCCTGCTACTCTCCACTTGCTCACTGTAACCTAGAGGTTCTGTTATAACTCAAGAAATGCTAGCCACAGGCTGCCTTCTCATCTACTGTTTCCTCTTCCTCATGTAGATCTCTCCCTTAACTCCTTTGGATCCTGGCTTAAAGGTCACTTTTCAACAAAGCCTCTCCTAACCACCCAATACTAAGTTAAAACCATCCTATCCCAACACTTCCTATCCCTCATCTCTGTCTTGTTTTCCTCCAAGGTAGTGGTCACCTTATAATATTGTATAGTTTATTTAAAGTTGATGTTTAGTATCTGTTATTTCAGTAGAAAGTAAGCCCTACAAAAGCTGGGATTTTAGTACATTTCTGTTCACTTTTTTCCCCCAGTCTTACAATACTGCCTAAATATAAAGGTTTTCAAAAAATTGACATATACATATGCATACATATATACATACATATATATAATATATACACATATATATTCATGTAATTATATTAATACAAATGAATAAACAAAAGACTACTCTATAAAACAAAAGAGTAAAAACAAAAATTATTTAACTTGAAGCCAAATATGCCACTGATTTTTTTTTTTTTTTTTTTTTTTTTTTTGAGACGGAGTCTCGCTCTGTCGCCCAGGCTGGAGTGTAGTGGAGAGATCTTGGCTCACTGCAACCTCCGCCTCCCAGGTTCAATCGATTCTCCCCTCCTGAGTAGCTGGACTACAGGCTCCCGCCACCACACCCAGCTAATTCTTGTATTTTTAGTAAAGATGAGGCTTCACTATGTTGGCCAGGAAGGTCTCAATCTCTTGACCTCATGATCTGCCCACCTCGGCCTCCCAAAGTGCTGGAATTACAGGCATAAGCCACCATGCCTGGCCGATCTTTGTATTTTTTATACATAGTTAAAATTTTTGTATTGACTTAATTTTTATTTAGTATCTTTGCACCTTTGTGCTAACTAATATAATGAAATTAGCTACCTTTAAGAGAGAGTTCTGGTAATCTTATGGCTGGATCTGTGCCTGCCACCAGAAAGGCATTACTGGATTTAACTTCAATGTTCTCTTTTTTTTCTTAATTTGTTATCAAATAATTTGAGAGAGAGCTAAATTGTTTAACGTTGACAATTTTTTTTCTCACGCTATTTTTTCTTTTCTTGTTTTAAAACTTTCCACCTTCTGTGGAGCTGGCAATTAATCATCTCAGGTTTGCTGGCAGGAGACTGACTGTTTGGCTCCTTTATAGAACATACCTTATGTTTTTTCTTTATTCTTCTTCACCGTTTTGGGATTTATTTTTTCTTCTGTGTGTATGTGTATGAGTTTCTTTAAAGGGACAAGAGATTGTTCTAAGTCACCGGAGTCAGCCAAAGTGAAAGGAATCATTTTTGGGTGGCTTCTCCTAGCCATAGTCTATGCTAGCTCATTAAAAATGTTTATTTAGAGGAAAAAATATTCATTTATTTCACTGGATAATGGAAACAAAGAGTTTGTGTATTGTGCAGTGGGGTAGATTGAGGGGGTGGGGGGCGGTGGAGGGTCCTAGTGATTAACCAGAGAAAAATTGTTTTCAGTAAGACTCTTGTTCCCAGAACAAATATTAAAAGGAAGCAGTTTCTCCTTAAGTCAGCAAGGAATTTCTAATGTAGTTTCCAAAACGAATTGAGTTGATGAGATCTGATTATTTTTCAAGACGTGCCAGATTTCTGGTCCTTACCATCTGCTCAGCCTATTGGTAGCAAGTAAAAATACAGTTGGGAAGATGAGAACTAATACTGATTAATTAACCTCCAGGCAAGTGCCGTGGGACCTTATGACTTTGTCCTATTCTTAGATCCAAAGCCATAGCCCTTTTGTACATGGGTGTCATCAGAGAACTCTTCACTCTTGAATGAATGCTTTACTCCTTCCTTCTCCAAAAACGGCCTAACAGAGCTGCAATGGAAAGGCTAACTGAAGATTAAGATTCCTGCCACATCTAACAAAAGAATCTAGAAAATAATTTGGTTTTATATTTTTATCATCCCAAGTTCACTACTTTGGATGATAAGAAAATTATTTTTATTCTATAAAGAATTGGCATTTCTTTCTTTTGTTCATCTTTTCCTTCATTAGCACAAAAATTATGTAACAGGAAGAACTGAAGATGTAATGAAAATACACTGACCCTGTTTAATATCAAGTGCATTTAGTGATTTATTTATTGACTTATTGTCTGGGGAATAGCAAACTAATTAACCATAAGCAATGCACAATGGTGACCAAATCTGCACAATCTGATAAAGGGCAGAGATATTTCATTTACCCCTATTTTGAAAAATAGGTCAGCTCAGTGTGGTTGCTTAACTTAACGTCTATCACTGCATGGTAGAATGTCTCTTAGCACATACTCACTGCTACTTATATTGGGATATAATATATCTCCTTGATCTCCTACAACTTTTGTTTATCTGGCTTACTGCAACTTTCATTCTAAATTGTAGAAACCAGGTGTATACTACCTAAAATTCAATCCACTCACAGAACACCTAGTAAATATTTTTTGAATTGAAACTCATTTAGGATTTGTTACACAGATTTGTTTTCATAGTTGCTCTTCTACGAATCCCTAGAACCATGGAATAGGCAAAACATAAGGTAGTTTGCATAATTTAGTCCAAAATACCCAGAAGAATTTGAATTCAGAGAATTTAAGTATTTGCCAAAAGTAATTGAACTCTTGTTATTTAAAATAGGATGAAATCAAATTTTTTTAAAAAATTGCAGTAAAAATTATTAGTGTAAATAAGCTGTCTTGTTGAAATATTTTGTTTATTCTCAAATGGTCACTTGGGAATTGAGTTCTAACCCATGAAAAGAGAGTATGTGTGATGCATGATCAACTTAATTCTCTTCTCCCCCTGATACTCATCATCATTTAGGGCATCATCATCCCCTACCTGACCTGCTGCAATGTTTTCCACATGGCTGCCCTGCCCCCATGCTTTCCGCTTTCTGATACATCCTTTATGACGCTTTGCTGATTTCCTTCCTTAATCCTGGATTACTTTACTGGACCTCCCATCCCCGGAATAAAACCCGATTTCTTTGACCTCTGTTACACTGGTGCTTATCTGTCATGATCCTTTTCAAGTGTGTTTTCTACAACTACTCTCCACCACTTCACTCCTGATACAAAATCTACCCCTTCACTCTACTTTTATTGTGCTTTGTACATGTTTTCATCCAGAATTTACTCAAGTTAACTTATCCCTTTGTATCAAGCTAAAACATGAGCTTTTCAGAGAAAGCACATCATGATTTATTCATCTTTTGATACCTAGCACTTAAATAAGATTAGTCATTGTAAATTTGCTGGACAGACATTTGTATGGATGAATAAATGAAAGACTGATAGCCAGTTTGTGCTTAATAAAATAGTGATTGCTTTAGGGTTGGGATACATTTGAGAAACATGAGCTCAAACTATCTCAGTTCTTAACTATAAATAAATTGTATCATGTAACACAAATTGTAAAACACAAAGCAAAGAGCTTATCTAAGTTTAGAAGACTGATCTGATATCATTGAATGCTGGACATTATCACAAGAAGGAAAAGCTGCTTGATTAGAAGGTACTTCTTACTTACATATTTGTCACTTTTTTTTAGTGGACAAAGAATGCACACTGTAACTAAAGACTGAACACATACATATTTCAGAAGCTGTATGAAGCGTCTTAAATTAGGAGAGGATTATATGCTTTACCAAATGATAGCGTTTTATATTTTGAAAGGATTTAGTAAGTCATCTAATCCAATTCTCACATCTTGAAGTAAAGAGGTGGCATAGCATAATGACTAAGCACATTGATTTGGTTCAATATGTAGCTCCACCACTAAACATCTGAATAACACTGGTAAGTTCTTTTACTTTTCTGTGTCTAAGTTCTTTTTTTATCCATAAAACTATGTTATTAATTGAGCCTGCCTCATCAGGCTGTTGTGAAATTTATGATATTAAGATTTAGGTACTACATGTTTGCAATTCATATTACTTATGAACAAACTGATGTTTATAAATATTGAGTGAATTGTTCAAAATAATACAATAAGTTAGTGGCCTTGTAGGCGCACAATCATTTCTTGAGTTTTTGTTCTGTAGTGCTTTAATGTAGATGTTCATAATTTTACCCCTTTGTCTTAGGTATGCATCTGAAAATTTCATTTTTAAGCTATGGAACCATAAATTGCTATTAAAAGGTAGATTTACAGATAAGATATAATTAGATCCTCAAATCAGACTTCTTCATAGCAATTTGTTCTCATGCCCATTTTATAGATGTAAGAAACCATACTATGAGCAACTAAACAAGGTTAGAAGCAAAGTACTTTGGTATTGCTATTTCAAAGAGAATCCATATCAAGATAATATTTTCTCATGAATCTTATCTATGATAATTTTTTGTTAACAATACTTTCTCCCTCTGAACCTTGAATATATCATTTATCACAGAAGAATGCATACATGTCCACATACACACAGAATTCCAAGATCTTTGAAATTATTGTATCAAAAATTTGACAGCTACTGAAAATACAGCAGAAGTAAATAAGTCAGTTTGAAGACAACTAGAATTTTTAATGTGCCTGATATCCAACCAAATAACTCACACAAAATAAATTTAAATCAAATCATATGGGAAGAAATCCAAACCTCCAAATCATCCAAGCCAAGTGGAAAATCCCTAGATATACTGTACTCTTATTAGTTTCAAAAGGACACTTATCTCGATAGGTTGATTTAATTAAATTCTGTGTATTTCTGAGTTTCCATTGGCTTATTTTCTGCCACACTAGCAACTGTAACTTTTTTTTTTTTTTTGAAACTGAGTTTCATTCTCATTGCCCAGGCTGCAGTACAATGGCACAATTTGAGCTCACTGCAACCTCTGCCTCCCAGGTTCAAGCGGTTCTCCTCTCTCAGCCTCCTGAATAGCTGGGATTACAGGCATGCGCCACCACACCTGGTTAATTTTTTGTATTTTTAGTAGAGATGGGGTTTCTCCATGTTGGTCAGGCTGGTCTCGAACTCCTGACCTCAGGTGATCTGTCCGCCTTGGCCTCCCAAAGTGCTAGGATTACAGCTGTAACTTGTTTTGGAAATTCTAGATATGCAATAACATTTGAAAATTGATATTTATGGTACAGTGAAAAGGTATACAATTAAAAGTAGTTCTATGTGAGGATACATAAGAGATATTGTTCACTTTTCTTTGAAGAGCTAAAAGTGTTCATAGTACAGTGTTATGAAACTATAGAACAAGATTTGAAATTAAATGACATGTGCTTAAACACATTTCCTGCTATGTAACAGCTATATGAATTTAAACATGTCTCAGTCTCATTGCATCTCCTAAATAATGGGGAAAATGATGTGAAACCCACGTACACAGGAGATTTGCTGATAGATTCAAGAATTAAGTGCTTTGAGAAACCAGGTGCAGTGTGAGCTATTAGTTTTATCACCTTTTCACTCAACGTACTTGGCATTACTGAGTCAGAAAAGAAATAGAAGGTCTCTTAGAAATATACAGTTCATGAATGTAACCTGAATCTATCACAGTTCAATGACAATAAGATTACTTCTCCTTGGTTCTCCCATAAGCTCCCACTATTCTTTATGGAATCTTCCCGAGGTGGTGTCTCATGTGCTCAGAAACAAGTCTGCACGTGTTTTTCCGTGTTTCCTCTTCTTCCTAGTGCCTCATCATTGCCTGCACTGCCAAAACTCTCTACATCAATGCCAATGAGGTTATTCTCCCCAGTTGCTTTAAAGCCAACAGTGCTTGAGGTGCCCAAGCATTACTGAATTTTTCACAAGAATGCAGAAAATGCTCCTCTTCCTAACCCTGTCCTATAATTTGTCATCTTATTCTGAAAACACCATGGACATTACTGTGAATCAAAAAGTAGCTCATAAACTAGTGCCTTTTTCCAGAAGCTGAAGTCTTTTTGGGTTCCAAATCACTCCAAAAGCATAGGTAGGGAGAGTTAACATCCCGTGTTCTCTAGGATTCTCTCCCTTTTCTTGCACATCTGGTTGACTCTGCTCTAAAATAAATGCATACTCACATACATATCAGAAGATATTCTTGAAAAATGAAGATTAGTATGTAAAAGATTTATCAGCCAAGTGTTCTAAACAGATAATTACAAAAATGTCAGGGAAACAAAAGAAGGAAGAGGAAGAAACCAAGCAAGGGTTCAATTTTAGCCGCAGTCTCACCCTTATCATAGTTCCACAGGGGAACTCTAGGGTATAAATTATACTCGGTGTTTTTCCCTGCTACGGCTAAACAAGGGGAGTTTTCACATTCCTGCAGCTGTCTGTCATTGGCTAAGAGTTGTATACGTGTGATGTGAACTTCTGAGGATATGGGCAAAGTGGCTCGAGTATTTGTAATGTTCCTCAGGTGTATGATGTTAGAAGCAAAAACACACAGAAGCGATGGAAGGGGCACTTGTAGATTCACTGCATCTCCCTCTTGTAGTCCAAGAAAATTAACTTGGACTAAAAATGTTCCCATGTATGCAACTCATTTAAATATATATTTGGGAAAAAATGTACTTCACAACCCCACTTTCTGGATGCACTGAAGCCACAGCTTTGCTCCAGACAGACACTTTGCTTAACAAGATATGAGCAACCTAACTACGCGTTGATTCATGGTAAATTTCTATAGGCATTTCCAGATATTTAAAATGCTTCTATTGGCCAATCAAAGCTTCCTAGGAGAGATTTTTACCCAAGTTATTACAGCAAATGCCATGGGTGACACATGCATCCATCTAATTTTCCTTATCTGAGTTTCCTTCTATATTTGCTTACTATATAAATAGATACATGTATCAATGGTATACTAAAAATACACATTTCTACTTATGACACTCACAGTGACTATTATGTGGATGTATTTGATGTTTCACCATTTATTTTCTGTGAAAACAAGTGATAGTATCTCAGAACATCTAATGATAAATAGTCTGGCATTTACTTCAATTCTTGAGGATTACTCAAGCATTAGCAAAGAAAACTATTGAATGGCTAATAGGGTATATGTTGACCTTGGACGATCAATTTTCAGTCACTTCAGAACTGCTCCATATGTTGACATAAGGTAAAATAAATAATCACAACTTTTCAACACAGATACTTAACAGAATGAGATTTTTTTGGTGTAAGTTATAGAGTGTTTCTTGATTGGTTAAATCAGCCCTTTGTACCTTAAATACTTATCAGTGGCTCAAATTTGTGATTAAATGATCTCTTTAAGTATTCATGATCTTTATGTAAAACTCCCTATTTAAAAATGAAATCAGTTTAATTATCTGTTTATTTTTACTCCTTTTTCTTATAGGGGTGTAAGCTCTAGTTCAGAGTGGAGAAGATCCTCCTGCATTCAGTGATTCCATGCCTAGGTCTTAGATATATAACCCAAGATTCAACAAGCAACACCTGTTCACATTAGGTTATATTCTAGGCACTACAGGAACTCTGAGGGTACCATTAGGGTCAGGAAATAGTAGAGTGGAGGACAGCAGAGCTGGGGAGGACATCATTAGTTTAAACAGAATGACACTCCTTTAAATCTGTTATACTCTCTGTTAGAGAATGTAACTTCACATTCTGGTCATAAAACACCAATAAAAGGGAAATTTTGTGGACCACAGAAATAATGTTAGCTTCTAATAGATTTTTCTTAAAATCTATAGAATAGTCATTTGGAAATATCTAGTTGGAAGATGTTAGAAAAATGAACCTGAAGGATAGAAGAAAATTAATCATGGAAATAGACATTTAGGAATCACTGTCAGATAAAATAATAGTATACAAAATTCAAAGGAAAGAGTGGGAGAAGAGAAATACCTATGGGCAAATATCTTCAGGAAACCAGATACTAAGAGGTAGAAAGAAAAGGGAAGCAATGCATATATAAATAGTCAAAAAATATATATACATATATATGTATATATATACAGTCAAAAGTCTATCTGGTGAAGCCTAATTTTTTTCAGTGCTTTTGGAAAAATGCTGAATAGCATTAGTTGCTATAACTCTCTTTCACTTTCTCTCTCTCTCTCTCTCTCTCTCTCAGGATCAAAGTTGCAGGTGATTCATTATGTCAATTAGTGTTGTTGCCCACCTTATCCCACAGACCCACTTCCCCTCTCCTCTCATAATAAGGTATGGTCAATGTTCATAATGAAAAGTTACTGCAATTGGGAAAACCATAATGTTATATTAAGGGAATAAATGTCATGAGAATAATAAAATATCTCATTTGAACACAATATGATAAAAATTAATGCGAAAATACATTACTAGACTGTCACTATGTGTGAGAAACTATTTTGACGTTGGAGATACAATGATAAAGAAGATATTTTAAATATAACTTGGATATAAAGAGATTATTATAAACTGGGTGAGTAAATGGGGAAAATGGGATGATTGTCATGAACCTAGCTTTTTTTTTCCCCCAGGATCCCAAAAGCTTCAGCTACAAAATGCCTGACACTTAGGCATAAATCAAAACTAAGAAAAATATTATCACCTCGTAAGTATGCCTTAGTGATAAAAGGGCATGGTTGATTATCGAAAATGTAGAAATATATCCCCCTAAAGGACAGAATTGAAGTATCAAATTATCCCCTCTCTGAGAGTGGCTTGGAGCTGCCAGGTAGACTGGAAAACTCCCCAGAAAAAGCTTGAGTGTGGAGATCTATAAACCTAACAATAAACAAGACTACAAGGCATTATCAACATGTAGCATAATTCAAAGCACTGCATTCTAGTCCCACATTTTGGTGGTTTGTGAGAACAGTTATTTCTTTTCAAAAACAGTATTGGGGATAATAGAAGTAGATTGGATAGTATTTTTTCTCTGAATCTTAGCTTTTCATTTTTATATGTTTTTAGGCTTATACATTTGCTTTTGTAGGTTTTTCGACTTTTATATTTTGATAATATGACATTTTGAGAATTAGAAATCAGCACTTTCCAAAAAAAAGTATTATTTCAGATAAAATATATTTTAATGTGTATATAGTAAAATTACAATAATACAAATTGCAACAAAAAATTTATAAATTTTATTTTTACACAGATTACTTTTTTCTTATTGAAAGTCAATTTCATAAAGTTCAGAAGTGCTGACTTACAGCATCTTCATACATTATGAAGTTTCTTTTTAGGTTTAATATTGTCTCCAGATCGTCTGTCCTGTGGTTTTTAATCAAATTTCTCTATTTCGTAAACTGTATATAGCTAAATGTATAGCACTTTGTTATCTCTTACTTTAACCTTATCTGATTAAAATGTAACAAAATTTATATTTCAAATCTCATCTAAAGATGCATGAAAAATATGATCTACAGCCAGCTGAGAAGGGAGTGTCCATGAAATAATTTAATTACACCATGCATGAGTGTTTTAATAATTACTTCACATTAAATATAAGCTTTTCAGATTAAACAAATAAAATAATTATTTCACACAAATATTTGAATTTAGTATAGCTTACCAGTCAGGTACTATCTAAGAGTACCACTTGTTGGAAAGATATTTTCAGAAAGCAGCTTGGAGATCCAGGATATAGACAGCTTTTTCTGACTTGGTAGCCAATCCAATTCCCCTTGTTAATCCAGCCCTGTTTTCTAAAATGGTTATCTGAGCTTATAAGCATGAAAGGCAGATATTTAAGAGAGGATAAGTTTTAAATAATCAGAAAACATAGTTGGAAATTGAGAGTAATTATTGTTACTGTATGTCTTTTATGTGTGTCAGAAATGTCCATTCTTACCATGGCTGATAAGACTCTATGATCTGGTTTCCGCCATCTTCTTGACTGCATCTTCTACTATATTCCTCATAAGTTACTTCTCCACCAACATAGGCTTTCTTCTTGGTCCTTAAATACACTTCACAGCATTTGTAAATGCTCCATGATTTTTCTGGAATCCTTTTCCTCCTGATAGGTGCATGACTTGCTCAGTCATCTCCTATATTTTTTACATATATAGGACATATATCACCTTAGTCTTCCAATGCACATATATCACCTTAGTCTTCCAATGTAAATACAAAACCTCTCCTCTTTGTGCTATCTTGAAGTTCACTATTCTTGTTCTTTTTAGTAGCATCCAATATGTTTGTTTAATTTTTCTGCACTCACGCCCACTGCAATATAAGCTCTGTGAAAGAAGAAAATTTTTTGTTCTTTTTGTTTGTTTTGCCTGTTGATGTGTATCTTACATCAAATACACTGTTTGGGCCCATTGTGAAGGCTCAATATTTGGTTAGAATTGAATATGAACACTATTACAAAGTCAATTCAGAACAATGTGAAATATACCGAATAGATTTGAGGTCTTTTAATGTCAGTGATACCTCTGTACTTGTAAACAATTCTATTGTCTCCCACTTTTAAGTCAGATGTTCACTATGTTATATATTGCTGAATCTTCCAGTGACATTCCAATTTCATAAGATTTTTTTCAGTCAACATCATTACATTTAAGTCACTGATATGTCTGAATTTTTAAGAAGTGCCTGTTTGCAGTAACAGTTGAGAAAACAGGAATCACTTGCCATATACCATCGCTAAGTGGATATCAGCAGCTTTGCTAAGTGTCAGGGAGTTAGGGCAATGAACTGTGATATCTGAGTGAAGGTACAAACTATAAGCTGGGAAAAATAGGGTGAATAATAGATCACTATTGGTGAAGAAAAGAGATGGCTCTTACAATAGATCAACAAATATATTGATAATTATGTGATGAGTAATTAACTGTATTTATCTCATATAACACAAACCAAATCCGGATGAAAAATGAAAATTCAAATGTGGCAGAAGCTGATAGTTTTCATTAATATGGATTACTAACTACTTCCTTAATATTTAAGTTATGAATTTTAGTTGCACTGCTTAAAACTAAACTAACTGTTCCAACCTGCTTTTAAGCATGGATGTGTGACTGGTTTTGACCAATGGGACAAAAACAGAAGTGTTATATGTGAATTCCAGGATTTACAATTAAAGAAAGGGTTAACGTTATTTTTGTGCTTTCTTCCTTTCTGTTGTCTTGAAAAAGATCACAATGATTTAGGTGAAGTTGCAACTTTGGATAACAGGGCGTACTGTATACCAATATATTACCTCTTAACTCCAAATTCACCTTTTTTCCTATTCTTTGAAAATTGGCTGGTTCCTTTTAAATATTTTCATTTTTTCCAACTGACACAACGTCAAGCTTTTCTTAATGGAGTGCTGAAGAGAGATTGCAAAAGAAAAGGGCTTGCTTCTTATACTAGAATACTTTTGTGGGCTCCTACTTTCCCTAGCACTGGGCTCCTGTGAGGTGATCAACAATTCCAGCCTTCAAGCCCTAAGAAGTGCTTTCCACTTCTCCAGTGCCTGACTGCAGCAGGGTAGCCAACACTACCCACCTGCCATCCAGTTCCCCAGGATCCTTGTTCAGATACTTTTGTAGCCGAGTGTCTCTGATGAGATACTTTTCTGTCAACAACTTTCTCTAGCACCCAGGAGGGGTGATTTTCTGTAAGTTTCAGAGAGTATACTTCCAGAGACTTCTGCCAGAGCAGCATCACAGTAACTTTCCTTCCACTGTGTGGGCTATAGCCTTGCTGTCTCCAACAAGATCTGGATCACATCCTTGTTTGGGGGAGGTTGGGGTGGAGGGTCTTCCTTGAATGCTCAGCCTAGTGCAGTAGCTATATCACACATGTCCTAGAACATTGTATTATCTCTGCTATTCCTGTATTATTTAGAGGCATCTTTATTTCTTCCTAGCTCATATATTGCTATTCCCATCCAGTTATAATGAATAGTTTCCTATATTAATCTTTCCCTCTTTTGATCACTATGTGACTTCTTGCTCAATGTGGCTGCAGACTGATACACAGGGTAAACAACATGTGCCAAGGAAGGCATAGCAGCAGCTTTCATGTGAAGAGAAACAAATAACTTGTGTAAATTACAATGACTTTTTCTTTTTCAGCATCTGACTAACATTTAAAGTTGTCTAAGCAGCTAAATTAATCATATTTTACCATATAACACCAAATACTCTGTTTGAAGTTCTCTGAATAATAGAGGCACACTTCCTGCCATCTAGTATTTGCTTTGAAAATACTTGCTAAATAAATGAGAACATAGTTCACAATAAAAATACAAACAGCAAGCTCAAGAAATAAATATCATACATGAAAGGAGTCCAATATTATGCAGAAAATATCAAATTATAGAATGGAATAAAATGCCATCCTTGACTATGAAAGAAAATGATACATAAATTTCAAGGGAAATTGTCTAATTGAAAAATTAGAGACCTATTTTCCTTAAATCTCCTTGAAAATGTTTAGTATTAACAAGATTCATATGGATGTGAAGAGACAAACCTGAAACATCCAACATCCCACCTTCTGCTTACTAGCCCAATTCTTAAATACATTAGTTGTACTAATGTTATAGCTGCCAGCTTTTCTTAAGAATAAATATTACGGACTGATTTGTGGTAAGCATAGACGCTTTCATTTTAAAAATATTTTTTCTGTGGAATCATGTTGCTTTGGAATCTACAGAGATAATTAAGGCATGACCACTACTCTTCAAGAATTCCTGGTATAAGGGAGAAGCTGCATATTAAAATGACTTTTGCATAAAGGAATGAAAAAAGCACCATAATACATAAAGTAAGTTGTATGTAACCTACTTTCATACCATAATACAGAAAGCACCATAATACAGAAAGAAAGTAGGTTGTATGTAAATTAAAGAGATAAATAAATAGTATATAACTGATATGGTTTCACTGTGTCCTGACCCAATTCTCATCTTGAAATGTAGCTCCCACAATCCCAACATGTGGTAGGAGGGTCCCAGTGGGAGGTAATAGAATCACGGAGGTGGGTTTTCCCATGATGTTCTCATGACAGCAAGTAAGTCTCACAATATCTGATGTTTTCGTAAAAGGCAGTTCCCTTCCACACACTCTCTTGCCTGCTACCATGTAAGATGTGCCATTGCCCCTCCTTCGCTTTGCGCCATGATTGTGAGGCCTCTTCAACCATGTGGAAGTGTGAGTCCACCAAACCTCTTTTTCTTTATAAATTACCCAACCCCAGGCAAGTCTTTACACCCAGCGTGATAATAAACTAATATAGTACATTGGTAATGGGAGTGGGGCACTGCTGTAAAGACACCCGAAAATTTGGAAGTGACTTTGGAACTGGATAACAGGCAGAGGTTGGAATGGTTTGGAGGGCTCAGAAGAAGATAGAAAAATGTGGGAAAGTTTGCAACTTCCTAGAGACTTGGAGGGCTCAGAATATAGGAAGACGTGGGAAAGTTTGGAACTTCCTAGAGTTGTTAAATGGCTTTGACTAAAATGATGATAGTGATATGGTCAATAAAGTCAAGGCTGAGGTACTCTCAGATGGAGATGAGGAAATTCTTGTAAACTAGAGAAAAGGTGACTCTTGTGATGCTTTAGCAATAAGACTGGTGGCATTTTGCTCCTGCCCTAGAGATCTCTAGAACTTTGAACTTTAGAGAGATGATTTAGGGTATCTAGCAGAATAAATTTCTAAGTAGCAAAGTGTTCAAGAAAAAGCAGAGCATAAAAGTTCAGACAATTTGTAGTCTGATGATGCAATAGAAAGAAAAGCCCATTTCTGGGGAGAAATTCAAGCCAGCTGGAAAAATTTGCATAAGTAATGAGGAGACAAACAATGGGGAAAATGTCTCCAGGCCGTGTCAGAGACCTTCATGGCAGCCCCTTTCATCACAGGCCCAGAGGCCTAGGAAAGAGAAATGGTTTCTTGGCTTGGGTTCAGGGCCCCCTTGCTGTGTACAACCTCAGGACTTGGAGCCCTGCACCTCAGCTGCTCCAGACATGGCTAAAATGTGTCAAGGTACAGATCAAGCTGTTGCTTCAGAGGGTGCAAGCCCCAAGTCTTGTTAGATTCCATGTGGTGTTGGTCCTGTGGGTATGCAAAAGACAAAAACTGAGGTTTGGAAACTTCCACCTATATTTCAGAGGATGTATGAAAACACCTGCACGTCCAGACCGAAGTCTGCTGCAGGGGTGGAGCCCTCATGGAGAATCTCTGCTAGGGCAGTGCATGAGGGAAATGTGGGGTGGGAGTCCCCACACAGAGCCCCACTTGGGCACTGCCTAGTGGAGCTTTGAGAAGAGGCCCAATGTCCTCCAGACCCCAGAATGGTAGATCCACCGACAGCTTAAACTGTGTACCTGGAAAAGCTGCAGACACTCAATGTCAACCTGTGAAAGCAGCTAGGAGGTACCCTGCAAAGCCAGAGGGGCAGAGCTGTCCAAGACCATGGGAAACCACCTCTTGCATCAGCATGATCTTGATGTGAGACATGAAGTCAAAGTAGATTTTTTTGGAGCTTTAAGGTTAATGACTGCCCTATTGGATTTTGAACTTGCATAGGGCCTGCAGCTCCTTCATTTGGTCAATTTCTCCCATTTGGAATGGGTATATTTACCCAATGCCTTTACCCCATTATATCTAGGAATTAACTAATTTGCTTTTGATTTTACAGGCTTATAGGTGAAAGGTACTTGCCTTGTCTCAGATGAGATTTCAAACTTGGACTTTTGAGTTAATGCTGAAATTCATTAAGACTCTGTTGGGAGGGCATGATTGGTTGTGAAATATGAGGCCATGAAATCTTGGAGGTGCTGGGGCAAAATGACATGGTTTGGCTGTGCCCCCATCTAAATCTTATCTTGAATTGTAGCTCTTACAATCCCCATGTGTTCCTGGAGGGGCCAGTGAGAGGTGATTGAATCACAGGGGTGGGTTTTCCCAACTACTCTTGTGATAGTGAATAAGTCTCATGAGATCCAATGGTTTTATGAAGGGCAGTTCCCCTGCATATGCTCTCTTGCCTGCTGCCACGTAAGATGTGCCTTTACTCCTCCTTCACCATCTGCCATGATGGTGAGGCCTCCCCAGCCATGTGGTACTGTGAGTCCATTAAACTTTTTTTCCTTATATATTACCCAGCCTCGTGTATGTCTTTATTAGCAGTGTGAGAATGGGTTAATACAACAACTGAAGGGACTGGGGGATTTTTTTCATAAGTTATAGGATTTATGGTAAATCTTAACTGTCAGAAGGGTTTGAAAATCAGAGAGAAAAAAATAAAGCATTCCAGGTGATGCCACTAAGCTAAACAAATCCACAGTGCTCAGACTATTCAAGAACTTTTCAGAGAAGAGTAAAAAGCACTTGTTGTTTACAGTTGTCTGGATGGGACCTTAGAAATAAAGCTATAATTATAAGTCACAGCAAATTGAATTACATTTTAAGTGCCAGTTGGTGAAGAGACAAGAAAAATTTTTGAGCACAGGTGAGAAAAGAGTGAAAAAAAACTATTTCGAGAAGGTTGCTCAAAAAGGAATTTGTAGGAGAGACTGGAGATATGAAAGACTAGAAGCAAGGAGACTAATCATTGAAGTTGCTGTAGTCATCAAGGCCTGATATAGTTTTACTTTGTCCTCACCCAAATCTCATCTTGTAGTTCCCATAATTCCCATATGTCATTGGAGGGAACTTGTGGGAGGTAAGTGAATCATGGGGGTAGGTATTTTCCACATTGTTTTCATGATAGTGAATAAGTCTCACAAGATCTGACGGTTTTATAAAGAAGAATTCCTCTACACAGACTCTCTCCTGCCTACTGCCATGTAAGACATCTCTTGCTCCTCTGCCATGATTTGGAGGCCTCCCCAGCCATGTGGAACTGTGAATCCATTAAACCTCTTTTCTTATAAATTACCCAGTCTCAGGTACGTCTTTATTAGCGGTATGAGAACAGACTAATACAAGGCTTGAGTGTGTATGGTATGGATTTAGAATTCAGAAACCAAAGAAGTGAACAACTCAATAGTAAGAAAACAAATAATCTGATTTTAAAATGGGCAAAAGAACTGAATAGACATTTTTCCAAACAGGAAATACAAACGGCCAACAGTTATATTTTTAAAATGTTAAACATAGTTCATCAGAGAAATGCAAATTAAAACCACAATGACATATCTTCCCACTTCTGTTAGAATGGCTATTATCAAAAAGACAAAAGACAACAAAGTTGGGAAGGACATGGAAGAAAGGTAATTCTTGCATACCATTGTAATGTAAATGAATACAGTCATTAGAAAGAAAACAGTACGGAGGTTTCTCAGAAAATTAAAAATAGAACTATCGTATGATCCAGCAATTCCACTTTCAGATATATATCCAAATAAAATAAAATCAGTGTGTCAAAGAGGTTTCTGCACTCTCATGTTCATTACAGCACTAGTCATAATAGCCAAGATACGGAATCAACCTAAGTGTCCATCAGTAGATACATGGATAAAGAAAATGTGTTATATATGTACAATGGAATGCTATTCAGCCTAAAGAAGAAGGAAAACTGCCATTCTGAATAACATGGGTTAACCTTGGGGACAATATGGTAAGTGACCTATGCCAGGACAGAAAAGACAAATATCGCATGATCCCACTTAGATATTTTGGGGAGCTATTGTACAGCATGATAAACATGGTTAACAGTCTATTATGTACTTGATAATTGCTAAGGGAGTAGTTTGAAATGTTCTCAACACAAAACAATGCTAAGTATGTGAGAGGACTAAAATGTTAATTAGCTTGATTTAATCATTTCATAATGTATACATATATCAAAACATCACATTACATGCAATAAATACATACAATTTTTGTCAATTAAAAATAATGTTTCAAATGTTAAAAAAGTTAACAGAAAATGTTTTGCAACAATACAAATAGAATTTTATAACCGATAGATTTCGAGTTGCTAGGTAAAAAGAGATTTTGAAATTCTAAGGTTTTAAATTTATTCAGTGTTTGCATATAAATAAAAATGTGCACACATATAATTACAGTTTTTTCTTTATCTAATTTTGGTATGGATTAACTCAAATTCTTTAATTTTTGTTATGCTTTGAAATACATGTTGTAAGAATTATTTTTATTTATAGCCTGGTAGATTTAACCTATAAAATTATTTGAGATAGGTGCATAGATAGGAGGGTGAAATTTAATTTCCACTACTCTTAGTGGAATTAATGTTTCCATTTACTAAGAATAATTATGAATTTCATTAAGAACTCCAAGTTTACTTGTTGAAAACTGTATATAATATTCAGTTACTTTGTGTATTTATCATATGTAGCTATTATTTTGTTTTCCTTTTTCTTAGACTTATTGTATATGTACATTTCTCTATGGTATTGATCTTTTAAATAATCAGGTTTTCTGTGTTTTTTATTAAAATTATTTAATAAAAAGACATCCTTTAGTAGTTATTATGTTTTTATTTTACTGCATTGTCATCAAGAGAAATGGTTTATACATTTTTTATTTTGTAAATGCATCTTTTCTTTCCATGTATTTATGTGAATATTTTATGAGTAATTAAAATAGGAGATGTATTCTCTATTTTATGATTATAGATTGCTAGAGTTTAAATATTTGTTCTCTCCTAACTCATATAAATATGTAATTGCAATTGTTAACAGTATTACGAGATGAGACGTTTAAGAGGTGTTTAGGTCATGAGGGCTCCACCCTCATAAGTGGATTATTGGTATTATCCCAGCAGTAGATTGCTTATCAAAGAAGTGGATTTTTGCCCTCTCACTGTCTATCTAACCCTCTTTCTGCCCTTCTGAAATCAGGCCTTTGACAAATGCCAGCCCCTTGTGGACTTCTCAGCCTACAAAATCATGAGACAATGAATTTCTGTTTATTTTAAATTACACAATCTGTGACATTTTGTTAAAGCAGAAAAAAAAATGATTTCTACTAACCAACATTTTTGTTGAATAGTTACTTCATAAGCTCAGTGAATTAGTCTGTTCTCACACTACTAATAAAGACATACCCTAGACTGGGTAATTTATAAAGGAAAGAAGTTTAACTGACTCACTGTTCAGCATGGATGGGGAGGCACAGGAAATGTCTAATCACGGCAGTAGGGGAAGCAAACATGTCCTTATTCACATGGTGGCAGGAAGGAGAAGTGTAGGGTGAAGTGGGGGCAAAGTCCCCTTGTAAAACCATCAGATCTCATGAGAAATGACTCACTAGAACTCATGAGAACATCATGTAGGTAGCTGTCCCCATGATTCAATTACCTCCCACTGGGTCCCATCCATGATATGTGGGGATTATTGGAACTACAACTTAAGATGAGATTTTCATCCCTGTGTTTACTCAATGGGCCCAGGAAAAAGTGGTCATCATGGCAGGGATGATGGTTACACATGGACTCAGCAACATGGACTTTCACTCACCAGAGCTGACCTGGACATGGCCACCTCGGAGTGCCCAACTGTATGAAGGATAGCTGTATTATGTTAGGTGTAATTACAACCATATTCTTGTCTTTATTTAAAGATTATGTATGATTTTAAGAGATGTGCATGGGTTCAAATTGACGAGAGGTGTACTTGTCATGGTTAATAGCAAGTGTCAACTGATTGAATTGAAGGATGCAAAGTATTGTTCCTGGGTGTGTCTGTAAGGGTGTCGCCAAAGGATACTAACATTTGAGTCAGTGGGTTGGGAGAGGCCAACCCACCCTTCATCTGGGTGGGCACCATCTAATCTGCTGTCAGTGCGGCTAGAATAAAGCAGGAAGAAGAAAGTGGAAGGACCTGACTTGCTGAGTCTTCCAGCCTTCATCTTTTCCCCGTGCTGGATGCTTCCTACCCTCGTACATCAGACTGTGAGTTCTTCAGCTTTTGGACTCTTGGACTTACTTCAGTGGTTTTACAGGGGCTCTCGGGCCTTTGGACACAGACTGAAGGCTGCACTGTCAGCTTCCCTACTTTTGAGGTTTTGAGACTCGGGCTGATCCATCACTGGCTCCCTTGCACCTCAACTTGCAGATGGCGTATCTTGGAACTTTACCTTGTGATTGTGTGAGTCAATTTTCACTAAGAAACTCCCTTTCTTATATACATAGATCCTATTGGTTCTGCCCCTCTTGAGAGCCCTAATATACCATCATTATTCAAGCTTTTGTTCTTACATATACATATGGTATCATAAAAGTGTTGTATTTAAATATTGCTACAAAAATAAAACAATGTTATTTTCATACTGTTGGTTACTTCTACATCTTTATATGTGTAAACTATTTTTTCTGGATTTATAATCTGTAATAATACCTTTAGTACTCAATTATATATAATGAGAAGAACAGCATCCTTATGTTTCTCCCATGTTTCTCCTTCTTCCTCTCAATTGTTGTTAACAGACAGCTACATTACCAAGATTTGTAACATTTACATTTTTTCTATATTCCCAATAGCTCTATTATTAATATGTGTCACTTTTACATTTTTCTGTATTCCTAACTTCCAATTATTAACCTTATTTATATATCTAAAAAGATTCAATGTTTGTTATGACTTCTCTATATTTTGGTTTGTAGAATTTCAACATCCAATAGTTTATTTAAAAAATTTCAAAGGTTTATTTTCTCTACAGTCTGTGTATTTTTTTATTTTAATTTTTTTAATTGACAAAATTATATATTTATAATACATAATATGATGCTTTGAAATGAATATACATTGTGAAATGGCTAAATCAAGCTAAGTAACATATGCATTACCTTACATAGTGGTCATTGTTGTGGTGAGAACAATAAATATCTACCCACTCTGAAATTCTCAAGAATAAAATATATTGTTATTGACTATAGTCACCATGTTGTACCACAGATCTCTTAAACTTACTCATTCTATCTAACTACAATTTTATTGCGTTTGACTTACATCTCCCCAACCCCTTCTCACCAACACCCTATTTCTGAAAACCACTATTCTACTCTCTACTTCCAAGACATCACTTTTTTTAGATTCCACATATAAGTTACATTGTACAGTATTTGTATTTCTGTGCCTGGATTATTTCACTTAATATAATGTTTTAAGTTTGTTTGATTTGTTAAATTTTACCAACGTGATTGGTTATGCAGTTACTAGGTTTTATAGATTGGTTTTACCTGAGGATCTCATAAACTTTCCCATCATTTTTTAACTATTAAATATAGCTATGAGAAATGTAAGGACAACTTGACTCCTTTATATGTAATAAATAGCTTTGTTTTGTTTTTGGGTTGGCTTTTATTTTCCAAACAAGTAAGTAATATAAATGACCTAATTTATATATTTCCAGAAAACATTTTATTTCACCACATTTATTATGATTATTATTATTATGCTTTAAGTTCTAGGGTACATGAGCACAACGTGTAGGTTTGTAACAAATGTATACCTGTGCCATGTGAGTGTGCTGTACCCATCAACTCGTCAGCACCCATCAACTCGTCATTTACATCAGGTATAATTCCCAATGCCCTCCCTCCCCACTCCCCATAATAGGCCCTGGTGTGTGATGTTCCCCTTCCCGAGTCCAAGTGATCTCATTGTTCAATTCCCACCTATGAGTGAGAACATGCAGTGTTTGGTTTTCTGTTCTTGCGATAGTTTGCTGGGAATGATGGTTTCCAGCTGCATCCATGTCCCTACAAAGGACAGAAACTCATCCTTCTTTATGGCTCATAGTATTCCGTGGTGTATATGTGCCACATTTTCTTAATCCAGTCTGTCACTGATGGATATTTGGGTTGATTCCAAGTCTTTGCTATTGTGAATAGTGCCACAATAAACATATGTGTGCATGTGTCTTTATAGTGGCATGACTTATAATCCTTTGGGTATATACCCAGTAATGGGATGGCTGGGTCATATGGTATTTCTAGTTCTAGATCGTTGAGGAATCGCCATACTGTTTTCCACAATGGTTGAACTAGTTTACAATCTCACCAACAGTGTAAAAGTGTTCCTATTTCTCCACATCCTCTCCAGCACCTGTTGTTTCCTGATTTTTTAATGATGGCCATTATAACTGGTGTGAGATGGTATCTCATTGTGGTTTTGATTTGCATTTCTCTGATGGCTAGTGATGACGAGCATTTTTTTCATGTGTCTGTTGGCTGTATGCATGTCTTCTTTTGAGAAATGTCTGTTCATATCCTTTGCCCACTTTTTGATGGGGTTGTTTGTTTTTTTCTTGTAAATTTGTTTGAGTTCTTTGTAGGTTCTGGATATTAGCCCTTTGTCAGATGAGTAGATTGCAAAAATGTTCTCCCATTCTGTAGGTTACCTGTTCACTCTGATGGTACTTTCTTTTTCTGTGCAGAAGCTCTTTAGTTTAATTAGATCCCATTTGTCAATTATGGCTTTTGTTGCCATTGCTCTTGGTGTTTCAGACATGAAGTCTTTGCCCATGCCTATGTCCTGAATGGTATTACCTAGGTTTTCTTCTAGGGTTTTTATGGTATTAGGTCTAACATTTAAGTCTCTAATCCATCTTGAATTAATTTTTGTATTAGGAGTAGGAAAGGATCCAGTTTCAGCTTTCTACTTACGGCTAGCCAATTTTCCCAGCACCTATATTAAATAGGGAATCCTTTCCCCATTTCTTGTTTTTCTCATGTTTGTCAAAGATCAGATGGCTGCAGATGTGTGGTATTATTTCTGAGGACTCTGTTCTGTTCCATTGGTCTATATCTCTGTTTTGGTACCAGTACCATGCTGTTTTGGTTACTGTAGCCTTGTAGTATAATTTGAAGTCAGGTAGCGTGATGCCTCCAGCTTTGTTCTTTTGACTTAGGATTGTCTTGGCAATGTGGGCTCTTTTTTGGTTCCATATGAACTTTAAATCAGTTTTTTCCAATTCTGTGAAGAAAGTCATTGGTAGCTTAATGGGGATGACATTGAATCTATAAATTAACTAGGGCAGTATGGCCATTTTCAGGATATTGATTCTTCCAATCCATGAGCATGATGTGTTCTTCCATTTGTTTGTGTCCTCTTTTATTTCACTGAGCAGTGGTTTGTAGTTCTCCTTGAAGAAGTCCTTTACATCCCTTGTAAGTTGGATTCCTAGGTATTTTATTCTCCTTGAAGCAATTGTGAATGGAAGTTCATTCCTGATTTGGCTCTGTTTGTCTGTTACTGGTGTATAAGAATGCTTGTGATTTTTGCACATTAATTTTGTATCCTGAGACTCTGCTGAAGTTGCTTATCAGCTTAAGGAGATTTTGGGCTGAGACGATGGGGTTTTCTAAATATACAATCATGTCATCTGCAAACAGGGACAATTTGACTTCTTCTTTTCCTAACTGAATACCCTTTATTTCTTTCTCTTGCCTGATTGCCCTAGCCAGAATTTCCAACACTATGTTGAATAGGAGTGGTGAGAGAGGGCATCCCTGTCTTGTGCCCGTTTTCAAAGGGAATGCTTCTAGTTTTTGCCCATTCAGTATGATATTGGCTGTGGGTTTGTCATAAATAGCTCTTATTATTTTGAGATACGTTCCATCAATACCGACTTTATTGAGCGTTTTTAGCATGAAGGGCTGTTGAATTTTGTCAAAGGCCTTTTCTGTATCTATTGAGATAATCATGTAGTTTTTGTCTTTGGTTCTGTTTATATGCTGGATTACGTTTATTGATTTGCAAATGTTGAACCAGCCTTGCATCCCAGGGATGAAGCCCACTTGATCATGGTGGATAAGCTTTTTGATGTGCTGCTGGATCCGGTTTGCCAATATTGTATTGAGGATTTTTGCATCGATGTTCATCAGGGATATTGGTCTAAAATTCTCTTTTTATGTTGTGTCTCTGCCAGGCTTTGGAATCAGGATGATGTTGGCCTCATAAAATGAATTAGGGAGGATTCCCTCTTTTTCTATTGATTGGAATAGTTTCAGAAGGAATGGTACCAGCTCCTCCTCATACCTCTGGTAGAATTCAGCTGTGAATCTGTCTGGTCCTGGACTTTATTTGGTTGGTAGGCTATTAATTATTGCCTCAATTTCAGCGCCTGCTATTGGTCTATTCAGGGTTTCAGCTTCTTCCTGGTTTACTCTTGGGCGAGTGTAAGTGTCCAGGAAATTATCCTTTTCTTCTAGATTTTCTAGTTTATTTGTGTAGAGGTGTTTATAGTATTCTCTGATGGCAGTTTGTATTTCTGTGGGGTTGGTGGTGATATCCCCTTTATCATTTTTTATTGGGTCTATTTGATTCTTCTCTCTTTTCTTCTTTATTAGACTTGCTAGCGGTCTATCGATTTTGTTGATCTTTTCAAAAAACCAGCTCCTGGATTCATTGATTTTTTGGAGGGTTTTTTGTATCTCTATCTCCTTCAGTTTGGCTCTGATCTTAGTTATTTCTTGTCTTCTGCTAGCTTTTGAATATGTTTGCTCTTGCTTCTCTAGTTCCTTTAATTGTGATGTTAGAGTGTCAATTTTAGATCTTTCCAGCTTTCTCTTGTGGGCATTTAGTGCTATAAATTTCCCTCTACACACTGCTTTAAATGTGTCCTGAGATTCTGGTATGTTGTATCTTTGTTCTCATTGGTTTCAAAGAACATCTTTATTTCTGCCTTCATTTTGTTATGGACCCAGTAGTCATTCAGGAGCAGATTGTTCAGTTTCCATGTAGTTGAGCAGTTTTGATTGAGTTTCTTAGTCCTGAGTTCTAGTTTGATTGTACTGTGGTCTGAAGACAGTTTGTCATAATTTCTGTTCTTTTACATTTGCTGAGGAGTGCTTTACTTCCAATTATGTGGCCAATTTTGGAATAAGTGTGATATGGTACTGAGAAGAATTTATATTCTGTTGCTCTGGGGTGGAGACTTCTGTAGATGTCTATTAGGTCCACTTGGTGCAGAGTTGAGTTCAATTCTTGGATATCCTTGTTAACTTTCTGTCTCATTGATCTGTCTTATGTTGACAGTGGGGTGTTGAAGTCTCCCATTTTTATTTTATGGGAGTCTAAGTCTCTTTGTAAGTCTCTAAGGAGTTGCTTTATGAATCTGGGTGCTTCTGTATTGGGTGCATATATATTTAGGATAGTTTGCTCTTCCTGATGAATTGATCCCTTTACCATTATGTAATGGCCTTCTTTGTCTCTTTTGATCTTTGATGGTTTAAAGTCTGTTTTATCAGAGACTAGGATTGCAACCCCTGCTTTTTTTAATTCTCCATTTGCTTGGTAAATCTTCCTCCATCCCTTTATTTTGAGCCTATGTGTGTCTCTGCATGTGAGATGGGTCTCCTGAATACAGCAAACTGATGGGTCTTGACTCTTTATCCAATTTGCCAGTCTGTGTCTTTTAATTGGAGCATTTAGTCCATTTACATTTAAGGTTAATATTGTTATGTGAGAACTTGATCCTGTCATTGTGATATTAGCTGGTTATTTTGTTTGTTAGTTGATGCAGTTTCTTCCTAGCATCAATGGTCTTTACATTTTGGCAGGTTTTTGCGATGGCTGGTACCAGTTGTTCCTTTCCATGTTGAGTGCTTCCTTCAGGGTCTCTTGTAGGGCAGGCCTGGTGGTGATAAAATCTCTAAGCATTTGCTTATCTGTAAAGTATTTTATTTCTCCTTCACTTATGAAACTTAGTTTGGCTGGATATGAAATTCTGGGTTGAAATTTCTTTTCTTTAAGAATGTTAAATATTGACCCACACTCTGTTCTGTCTTAGAGAGTTTCTGCCGAGAGATCTGCTGTTAGTTTGATGGGCTTCCCTTTGTGGGTTACCTGACCTTTCTCTCTGGCTGCCCTTTACTGTTTTTCCTTCATTTCAACTTTGGTGGATCTGACAATTATGTGCCTTGGAGTTGCTCTTCTCGAGGAGTATCTTTGCGGCATTCTCTGTATTTTCTGAATTTGAATGTTGGCCTGCCTTACTAGGTTGGGGAAGTTCTCCTGGATGATATCTTGAAGAGTGCTTTCCAACTTGGTTCCATTTTCCCCCTCACTTTCAGGCACCCCAATCAGACGTAGATTTGGTCTTTTCACATAATCCCATACTTCTTGAAAGCTTTGTTCATTTCTTTTTCCTCTTTTTTCTTTAGACTTCTCTTCTCACTTCATTTCATTCATTTGATCCTCAATCGCTGATATTCTTTCTTCCAGTTGATCAAGTTGGTTACTGAAGCTTGTGCATTTGTCACGTATTTCTCATGTCATGGTTTTTATCTCTGTCAGTTCGTTTATGGCCTTCTCTGCATTGATTATTCTAGTTATCCATTCTTCCATTCTTTTTCAAGATTTTTAGTTTCTTTGTACTGGGTACATAATTCCTCCTTTAGCTCTGAGAAGTTTGATGGACTGAAGCCGTCTTTTCTCAACTCATCAAAGTCATTCTCTGTCGAACTTTGATCCGTTGCTGGCGATGAGCTGTGTTCCTTCAGAGGGAGAGATGTGCTCTTATTTTTTGAATTTCCAGCTTTTCTGCCCTGCTTTTTCCCCATCTTTGTGGTTTTATCTGCCTTTGGTCTTTGATGATGGTGATGTACTGATGGGGTTTTGGTGTGGGTGTTCTCTCTGTTTGTTAGTTTTCCTTCTAACAGTCAGGACCCTCAGCTGTAAGTCTGTTGGAGATTGCTTGAGGTCCACTCCAGACCCTGTTTGCCTAGGTATCAGCAGCGGAGTCTGCAGAAGATAGAATATTGCTGAACAGAGAGTGTTCTTGTCTGATTCTTGCTCTGGAAGCTTTGTCTCAGGGGTGTACCCCACCATGTGAGGTGTGGGATGTCGGTCTACACCTAGTGGGGGATGTCTCCCAGTTAGGCTACTCAGGGGTCAGGGACCCACTTGAGCAGGCAGTCTGTCTGTTCTCAGATCTCAACAAAGCTGTCAGACAGGGTCATTTGCATCTGAAGAGGTTTCTACTGCTTTTTGTTTAGCTATGCCCTGTCCCCAGAGGTGGAGTCTACAGAGATAGGCAGGCCTCCTTGAGCTGCTGTGGGCTCCATCCAGTTCGAGCTTCCCAGTGGCTTTGTTTACCTACTTAAACCTCAGCAATGGTGGGCGCCCCTCCCCCAGCCTCGCTGCTGCCTTGCAGTTAGATCACAGACTGCTGTGCTAGCAATGAGGGAGGCTCCGTGGGCGTGGGACCCTCCTGGCCAGGTGTGGGATATAATCTCCTGATGTGCCGTTTGCTAAGACCCTTGGTAAAGCGCAGTATTAGGGTGGGAGTTACTCAATTTTCCAGGTGTTGTGTTTCTCAGTTCCCCCGGCCAGGAAAAGGGATTCCCTTGCCCCTTGTGCTTCCCAAGGGAGGCAATGCCTCATCCTGCTTCAGCTCTCGATGGTTGGGCTGCACCAGCTGACCAGCACTGATTGTCTGGCACTCCCCAGTGAGATATACCTAGTACCTCAGTTGAAAATGCAGAAATCACCCATCTTCTGTGATACTCGCACTGGGAGCTAGAGACTGGAGCTGTTCCTATTCAACCACCTTGCTCTGGAACCTTCACCACATTTTTTTGAAGAGAAAAATGTAAGCTGTACTTCCTGAACTATTTTCCTATTAATAAATATGACTGGACATGTGAATTTATAGGATGCAAATTAGTAGTCTAAATAAAAGCTCACATGAAATACTGAAAATAAAATCAAAATAATAAAGTAGTATAATTATTACATTAATTTTGCAGTTCTTAATTTTTATTTTTCTTTAATTCCATTGTTGAAAAGACATCTCATGTTGTTTCAGTTTGTTCTCATTTCTCTATAAATAACTGCCTGAGAATGGGTAACTTACAAAGGAAAGAGGTTTAATTGACTCACAATTTCACATGTCTTGGGAGGCCTCAGGTAACTTACAATCATGGAAGAAGGCACCTCTTCACAGGGTGGCAGGGGAGAGAATGAGTGCAAGCAGGGGAAATGCCAGATGCTTATAAAACCATCAGATCTCATGAAACTTACTCATTATTATGAGAAGAGCATGAGGAAAACTGCCCCCCATGATTTAGTTATCTCCACCTGATCCCACCCTTGACAAGTAAAGATTATGGGGATTACCATTCAAGGTGAGATTTGGGTGGGCACACCGAGCCAAACCATGTAATTCTGCCCATGACCCCTCCCAAATCTCATGTCTTCACATTTCCTTTTTTTTTTTTTTTTTTTTTTT